>NW_027397100.1:1542326-1719925 GCF_003265705.2 Callorhinus ursinus | reverse complement strand
TCTCAATAAATAAAAATCTTAAAAAAAAATAAAATAAATTTAAAAAAATAAAAATAAAATCCCTCGGTGAGCTCTTGAGTGGCTCAGTCGATTAGATGTCTGATTTCAGCTCAGGTCATGATCTCGGGGTTTAGGGATCGAGCCCTATGTCAGGTTCCCTGCTCAGCGGGGAGTCTGCTTCTCCCTCTGCCCCTTCCCTCTGCTCGTACGTGCACGCGCGCCCACTCACTCCCTCTCAAATAAGTGAATGAAGTCTTTAAAAAAAAAAAAAATGGAAAGGAAAACATTTTTTCCTCAAGAAAATTTCTCTCCAGAAGCTCGTACAATTTTGTATTTATCCCAGCAGCATTTGCGAATCCCTTATGCAGGACCAGATTTCATTCCTAGGTCCAGAGTCCACTTACAGTCACCCCTGTATATTCATCACACTGCCCACCTCACAGGCTGGCTGTAAAGAATCCAGATTGTTTTAGCTAGCTTTCACTTAGCCAGTAATCAACATTGAACGCCAGTATTAATCTCCAGTTCTTAGGGTTTTTGTTTTTGGTTTTTTGGGGTTTTTTTTAAGATTTTATTGATTTATTTGAGAGAGAGAGAGAGCATGAGAGGGAGGAGGGGCACAGGGGGAGGGAGAAGCAGACTCCTTGCTGAGCATGCAACTGTTTGTGTTTGTTTTTTTTTTAGATTTATTTATCTATTTGAGAGAGAGAAAATGTGAGTGGGGGCCGGGGCAGAGGGAGAGAGAGAAGCAGGCTCCCCATTGAGTGGGGAGCCTGATGTGGAACTCCATCTCACGACCCTGAGATCATGACCTGAGCTGAAATCAAGTGTCGGACACAAACAGCTAAACCACCCAGGCTCCCCAAGCATGCAACTCTTAATCTCAGGGTCATGAGTTTAAGCCCCAGGTTGAGGAACGTGGAGCCTACTTAAAATTAAAAAAAAAAAAAAAAGAAGAAGAAGAAAAGAAAAGGAAAGGAAAGAAGAGAAAGGAAACAAAGTACGTCCCCATAGTTGTCTCCCACAGTATATAGGTACCAGAATTTTTCTGTGTGACGCTGTCTTCTGGAGACACAACTTGGACTCTTACTATAAATGTGTTCCTAGTGCCTCCATTTGGGACCATCACCTGTCCTTCAGTGTTTTCAGGCTCTAACTGTCCCTCTTCCACAGTGGAGGAACCTTCTGCCTTCCTTTCCCCAGCTGATTGGGACTGCTGGTGTCCTGGGGCCCTGGCCAGGTCTCATGCCACCCATCCCACACATTTCTTTCGGATTGAGCAAGGTCAGAATTCAGTGAGGACCTTCTACTCTCAGGATCTTTTCTGGTCTGCCCTGGGCTGTTCACTGAGGGCACTGGCATTCTTTTTTCCTTCTACAGAAGTAATATAGGTATATTATAAAAATTGAGAGACTATAAATAAGCAAAAAAAGAAAGAAGTCATCCATAATGTCACCACTGTTTTTTGTTTTTGTTTTTGTTTTTTTTAAAGATTTTATTTTATTTATTAGAGAGAGACACAGCGAGAGAGGGAACACAAGCAGGGGGGGAGTGAGAGAGGGAGAAGCAGGCTTCCCACTGAGCAGGGAGCCCGATGCAGGGCTCAATCCCAGGACCCTGGGATCATGACCCGAGCTGAAGGCAGACACCCAACAACTGAGCCATCCAGGTGCCCCACCACTGTTAATTTAATATATATCCCTGTAGTTCTTTTGTCTTTCTCTGTTTGCTTTTTGCTGTTTTAAATAAATAGGCTCGGGCACCTGGGTGGCTCAGTTGGTTAAGCGTCTGCCTTTGGCTCAGGACATGATCCCAGAGGCCCGGGATTAAGTCCCACATCGGGCTCCCTGCTTCTCCCTCTGACCTGCTTCTCCCTCTGACCCTCCCTCTCTCACACGCTCTCTGTCTCTCTCGCTCTTTCTCAAATAAATAAATAAAATCTAAAAAAATAATAATAATAAATAAATAGGCTCATTCTATACCAAACTGTTTGATACCTTGCTTCCTTCACTTAGCAACATATCATAAATGCCTTTTCATGTCAAAAACATACTCTCCTATACCATCCTTACTGTAATTTTTAATATTTGCATATTATTTCCTGGTATGGATATGCCATGATTTATTTAAGCTATAATTGACATTTAGGTTATTCTTCGATTCTGTACTATTTACACCTTAATGCTGTAATGGCCATCCTCTGGGCACCTCCATGATTGTTTTCCTCCTTAAGACAGGATAGAGTGGGGAAGTACAGCTGGGATCTGACTCTAGATCTGTCTGATCTGAAAGCCACATTCATAATCACTTTTCCCTTCTGTATGAGAGGAAGATAAAAGCTTCTCTTTTATATCCAGTTTCCTTCAAGTTGTTGCAAATTAGCCGGTCTTCTGACCTTGTCCTGTGCTGTACTTCTCCCTAGTTCTTCCAGAAGGCAGCACTGAATGTCAGAGACAATGTCGGGGAAGAGGTGGACGCGGAGCAGCTGATCCAGGAGGCCTGTCGGAGCTGCCTGGAGCAGGTGAGACCCAAGCAGACAAGAGACGCACAGCCGTAGGCCCAGGCTTAGTCCTCAGAGCTCTACTAAGAAGTGTGATCACTTCATTCGTGGTACTTGGGGTGATGCCTGACAAGCCACTAGCCTCCAGAGAGGGCCCAGAACTGTTGCTGACAGAAGGGAAGTGGCTTCTCTGTACCCTATACTGGGATCGATGCTTTCACATGCATTAGCTCATTGACACCCAGAAGGCATATTTTAATCCCTAGTTTCCAGATGAAGAAACTGTGGCTCAGAACAAGCAAGAGTTAGAACAGCTGAGGACTCTCTCACCTCTGCAAGTGGTGACTTCACTCTTCAAGTCACAGCCCCTTTTGGTACCGTGGGGCCTATCACCCTCTCTGCCTTCCTGCCTCAAGGGGTGTGCTCAGCAGAAATGACATCAAGTCTAAAAATGCCTGTGTTCCCAAAATAGAAGTGAACCTGTTTGTGTGTGTCAGCTGTTCTTATTAATAGGAATTGTCAGCATCACCCAGATTCTGTGCTTAACTGGGAAAACCACTAGCTGTCAGAGATGGAAATTTCTTCACATTCAGAGCCACAGAGGCTGGTTTGAACTTAGTTCTAGGAGGGTGATTCTCAGGAGATGAGAGAGTAATGTCTTCTGGGAGGTGGGCTGGCCAGCTGCTCAGGCACAGCCTCAGAAAAGAGCAAGACCAGGGCCTGAGCCTCAGCTTTGGAGAGGGCAGAACTCCATCCATTAGTGCAGTGAAAGCTGATCTGCTTCCCATGGTCTTAATTTAAGCCAACCAAACTCCTAAGAGGCCAATTCATCACTTCACTCTGCGACTGGAGTATGTTATAATCAGTTGTAACATCTGCTGATAATAAAACATGGCAGTTTGCTAATGTTCTTATAAGTTTGAACTGAATCAAGATTAAATTGGTAAACCTTCAGTCTCAGTTGCATCCCAGAATGCTTTCTTGAGTTTATTTACCTCTCCAGCTAATATATATTGTGCGCCATTTCTGTGCCAGGCCCCAGCTGCACTGTGCAAAATGGACACAGTCCTTACCCCCAGGTCCCTAACATTACTCCAGTAATCATTCAATAGATCTGGAATTACGAACTGTTCTAAGTGCTATGAGCATAGGAGGCAATGAAGAGAGTATACAAGAAGGTAGAGAGCCCGGGGGCAAAAGGGAGCAGAGTGCATCCAAGGGACAGAAAGAAGCCAGTGTTGCTGGTTTTCAGAGGGCGGAGAGAATGATACGTGGTGAGGTGGGAAAGGTACGCAGGGGCCAAATCAAGCCAAATTACAGGTGTGGAGTTTGAAGCAGAAGAGTTGCCTACTGAGATTTGCATTTTGAGAGATCACTCTGGCTGCTCTAAGGAGATTGCTTTGGGAGTCTGCTCTGGAGATTAGAAGGGCAATGCATGAAACTCTTCAGGAGTCCCCGGGAAAGATGAGATGGAAGTGAACGGGGCATGATCTCTACTCCATGGATGGGTACACCTTTCCAGTCTCCTGAGTCCCCACATCCACCTCGTGGAGTCCCTTTGCCGGTATCAGTGTGACTGGGAAGCTGGAGTATGGAACAGATGGTGTATGGTCAGAGCACAGGAATCGAGCACAGGAAGGTGGAAAGCCCAAAGTTCAGCTGGAAACCACATGAGTCAAGAAACTTCGAACAAGTCTTTTGACCTTTCTGTTCCTCAGTTTCCTTCTCCCTAAAATTGGGAGTAAGAATCCACCACCAGTGGTTTGCTATGAGAATTAAATGAGAAAATATATGCACACTGCCTGTACCATGTGGGTGCATACAACACAGAACATTCTAGATATTAAATACAAGGGAGTTCTGTTCATGATTAGAGTACACAGCTGCCTCACAGCAGAGCCTGGCTTTCCGGTAGCCCAGCGTACTTGAAGTTCTTTGGGGTCCCCTCGTCTGAACTGCGCACAGGACTTCTTGTTGCGTGAAAAGATCCTTCACATTGGATGTGAGACAATTCAAGAAGGGTTTTTAGTTTGTTTGGGTTAAGACTTGGTTTGTTTGCACTTCTGACACCACATTGACCATCTCAGTCGTGCTTCGTAATCTCCTTAGCTACCCCTTTCTGGTGTTTTTTGGGGGAGAAATAGCTGATCTTATCTATAGCCCGTTGCCTTGCATTTTTTGTTTGCTTGATTTTGTTTGCATGGTAATTGTTTTTGTTTGTTCATTTTATTCATGTAATACATATCCATTAAGAAAAATTTGGCATGGTGGTTAAGAATGCAGGCTTTCTCTTGATCTGCAGTGTCCAGATATGAATCCTGGCTTTACCGCTGACTAGCTTTGTGACTCGAGGTGAGTTACCTCACCTTACTAAATCTCAGTTTTCTCATCTGCGAAATGGGTGCAGAGGTGCTGCATCATAGGATTGTTGTGAGGATTAAATGTGCTCATACTCTTAAGGCTTTTAGATCAGTAACAAGGACTCAGTAAATGTTAGCTACTGTGGGTTTGTAATAAAATTAGACTATAAATTATAAGGAAGAAAAAATTTCTCATAGTCTCACTGCCAGCAATAACTTCTATTAACATTTTGATGCATTTTCGTCGTTTACCTATGTATGTTTTTACACATGTGCATTCATTCACTGGGGCACTGGAAATGCAATGAGCAGAAACAGACCAGCCTGGAACCCATGGTCCCCTTCGACAGCCATGCTATTTCTCTGTTCTCTTTTACAGCGCGACTTTGGGACAGGGGGCTGTCGCTGGCTCCACTTTGTAACCTTCTGTTCATTCTTTTGCTCACTTTATTCAGTCCCCACCACTTCCCTGAAACCTCTCTTATATCAGGGTCCTCAGCAACCTCCATGTTATCAAATCCTGTGGACCCTAACTGTCCTCAGTTTACCCAGCTTCTTGGTGGCATTTATCACAGGGTCATTTCATGTTTCTTGGAACACTCCTTTCTCGGTTCCAGTGATTTGACTTTGCGTCCACTCCTCTTCAGCCTCCTGGACCAGCTTGCCTTCTCTTCTGTGGTTCGCTCTTATTCTAGCTGATTGCCTCCAGTCCTGTGGCTTTGAAAACAATTTAACTGCTGTTGATTCCCAGATGTGTATCTCAGCCCTGAGCTGCTTCACTCTTGCCTTCTTTCGATCCATTCTCACAGCAGCCAGACCCATCTTTTTAAAGATGAACCAGATTGTGTCGCTCTCCTCTTTAAAACCCAGGGACTGGCTCCTGCCTGTTTCTTTAACTTCATCTCATCCCACGCCCCCCCCCTTATTGGCTGTCTTCTAGCTGTATGGAATCCTTTCTGCTTCTCCAGTACGCCAAGCTCAGCGTCTTTGCACTTGCTGTTCTCACTGCCCAGCATGCTCTATCCTTAACTCTTAATATAGCTGCCTCCTTTTCTTCAGATTTAGCTCAAATATTGCCTCATCAGAGAGGCCTTCCCTGGCCACTCCATCTAAAGTAGTCCTCCTCGGGAAACCTGGGTGGCTCGTCGGTTAAGCATCTGCCTTTGGCTCAGGTCATGATCTCAGAGTCCTGAGATGGAGCCTGCTCAGCGGGGAGTCTGCTTCTCCCTCTCCCTTTGCCCCTTCCCTCCCCACCACATGCTCTTGCTGTCTCTCACTCTCTCTCTCAAATAAATAAATAAAATCCTTTTTAAAATAAAGTAGGGACACCTGGGTGGCTCAGTTGGTTAAGTGTCTGCCTTTGGCTCAGGTCATGATCCCGGGGTCCTGGGATTGAGCCCTACATCAGGCTCCCTGCTCGGCACAGAGCCTGCTCTTCCCCCTGCTTATGTGCTCCCTCTCTCTTTTTCTCTCTCTTTCTCTGACAAATAAATGAAATCTTTTTAAAAATAAAGTAGCCCAGGGGCGCCTGGGTGGCTCAGTCGTTAAGCGTCTGCCTTCGGCTCAGGTCATGATCTCAGGGTCCTGGGATCAAGCCCCGCATCGGACTCCCTGCTTGGTGGGAAGCCTGCTTCTCCCTCTCCCACTCCCCCTGCTTGTGTTCCCTCTCTCACTGTGTCTCTCTCTGTCAAATAAATAAATAAAATCTTTTAAAATAAAAATAAAAAAATAAAGTAGCCTCCCATCTCACTCCTTCCCCCACCTCCAGTTAATCTCCATCACCTTACTTGTTGATTTCTACCATTTATTTCAATCTGGAATTATTAATAGTTCATGACTTTATTTTCTGTCTCCCACCCCCACCTCTGCTAAAAGCTTAAGCTTTACAAGATTTGAGGCCTGACCTTGTTCACTGCAGTATGCCCAGCCCTAGAATATGACTCTTAATATGTGGACACTGAGTGTGTGCTGAATGTTGCGGGCGTGAATGAAGGAGGAAGTGAACAAATGGCAAACGAACAGGCAGGGTTCCTGCTCTCCTAAAACCTACAGCCTGGTTAAGCAGACAGGTATGAATTACAGTACCACAGAACGTGCGCATAATTCCACGCAGAGACTTGTGCACTCTTCATTGCAATGTTTGGAGGAGGTTTATGAGTCTAGTATTGGACTTAGCAACTGGGACCTCTACATATAGACACAAGGCAGACTGTTGTATAAATCTGGAGCTCAAAGGAGAGGCCACAGCTGAAGAGAAAAAAGTCATAGAGCCAACATTGTGTGTCAACTGTACTCAAATTTTCAAAAATTACAGTGTCATCAGTTTATAGATGTTAACTGAAGCTGTGAGCATGATGAGAGCAGATAGAATACCAAATGGAAGAAGACAGAATGAATCGCATTGAGGAAGATGAGCCAGCAAAGAAGGCTAAGAGAGAGTGGCCAGACAAGTAGGAAAACCAGGGAAGTGTGGCCATAGGAGCCGGTGGGAGAGAGTTTCCAGAAGAGGGGAGTGCTCAGGCCCATCGAATGCTGCTCATGGGAACACAACTCTTCACATAACCTACAGGGCCCTGCCTACCTTGCCACACTCCTCATTCACGCCTCTCTCCTCTGCCCATTATTTGCCAGGCCATCTTTTTCTTCAAACAAACCAAGTCTATTCCCACTTTGGGGCTCTTGCTCTCCCTGCTGCTGACACACTTCTCCTCAGCCCTTCTGATAGCTGGCTCCTTTTCCCTAGCCCAGCCCAGCCCAGCCCAGAAGGCTGCCTTCTCAGCACAGCCTCCCCTGACCACCTACTTAAAGCAGCCCTCCCCTCTGCTAATTCTCTGTCACATCTGCCTGGGGTTTTTTTCCTCCACACCATTTATCATGATCTGAAATTACCTTGTTTGTTTATTTGCTTATTATCCAGATTGCCTGCGGAGTATAAGCTCCACAAGACCAGGGACTGTGCATGTGCTATTTACTACTGTGTCCCCAGCCACTTCTGTACTAGGGGCTCAATATTTATTAAATGAAAAGCAGCGACTATTGAGGAATGTGTTATATTATTACATTTAGTTAGGAAAAATAATATATAGTATATATTTACATGGAAAAAAGTAATGAAGAATTTACATTGAAATATTAACAGTAGTCTGTGGATACAGAGATTTGTTTTTTTTGCATAGTTTCATCTTTAATTTTTCAGCAATGATCATTAATTATAGTTGACCTTTGAACAAGGTAGGGGTGAGGGGCGCCAACTTTCTGCAGTGGAAAATACACATATAAACTTTTTCTTTTTTTAAGTAATCTCTGCACCCAATATGGAGCTCGAACTCATGACCCCAAGATCAAGAGTCACGTGCTCTACTGACTGAGCCAGCCAGGCGCCCCCATATATAGACTTTTGACTCCAAAAACTAATGGCTTATGTTGACCAGAAACCTTACCAATAATATCAACAGTTGATTAACACGTATTTTGTATGTTATATGTTTTTTAGATTGTATTCTTATAATAAAATAGACAAAAGAAAACGTTACTAAGAAAATCATAAGGAAGAGAAAATACATTTGTAGTACTGTACTGTTTTTATCAAAAAAAAAAAACTGTGTTAAGTGGGCCCGTGCGAGTCAAACCCATGTTGTTCAAGGGTCAACTGTACTTAAGTTTTTTTAAAAAAAAAGTAGATATCTATGTATATGCATATCTCAGAGTGCCTTTGTACTGGCCATGAAAATATTTCAACCCAGTTTGGAGTTTTAACCCAGCAGTTACCCACCAAAATAGTGACTGTTAACACTTGATCTTTTCCCTTCAGGCTAAATTACTGTTTTCAGATGGAGAAAAAGTAATACCCAGATTGACCCATGAGCTTCCAGGGATAAAGGTCAGAATCACTGGGTCTGGGGTGTTGCCAGGGGAGACCAATGAGGCTGGGAGGCAGGTGAACTCTGTGGGCCCAGGGAGCTTCCACATACTACCCATTCGTAGGACCAGGTCCAAATGAGGCCCGGCCCGGGGAGGGGCTGGATGGTATAGCCCAGGGCTCTGTCTTCTGCAGCCCCTGGGGACCTGCCGATCCCAGGCACTGGCTCTCCACTGACCTCTCCCTTCCATTTTCCTCCAGCGTGGCCGACAGACAGAAGAGGAATGTGCCCATCGAGGAAGCCCCGTTCCCAAAAAGGTAACTCATCTCCATGTTTTCTGGCTGGGAAAAGGCCCTATAACTCCAGAAGAAGGTAGAGGGCTTCCTCCATGCACCGGGGGGCCTTTCTGGCATGAGAGGTAGGCCCCCTGGAGATTGTTAACTCTCCTTGTTCACTCTGAAACCTCATTTGGTCTCTTTGGAAAACCATCTCCACCAAGTGACCCTGGACCTGCCAGTGGCATGGGGTGGGGCTTCCCACGTGGTCAGGCCTCTGACAGCTGTTTTTTCTGGCAGAGGAAGGGACGGCCTCCTGGACACATGCTGTCGAACGATCGGGCAGCTGCCAGCATGGTGTGAGTAGGGGCCAGCAGTGCAGGGAGAGCAGGGAGGGGGTGGGCCTGGAGGGAGAGAGGCCAGAGCTCCTCACCTGCCGAAATCAGATCCAGCTGTTTAAGTCACCTTGGAGGAGGGTTAGTCTGGTTTGAGGGGTGGGGAAAGAAGGCTTAGGGAGGACACTATTTTATCCTGCTTTTGCCCCAGAACTGTTTAGCCCAGCTTCATTAAATACCAGACCTGTTTTTATTGTTAGTACACCTTGAATGCTCATAATGTGCTGTAACTGCTCTAAATATCTTATATACTTTACCTTCTAATCCTTACAGCCACCCTCTAGTGAAGGTATTGTTAATTTTGTAAATCAGGAGGCAGACTCAGAGGGGCGCCTGGGTGGCTCAGTCGGTTAAGCATCTGCCTTTGGCTCAGGTCATGATCCCAGCGTCCTGGGATCGAGCCCCGTGTTGGGCTCTCTGCTCAGCCGGGAGCCTGCTTCTCCCTCTGCCTGCTTGTGCACTCTCTCTCTCTCTCTCTCTCTGATAAGTAAATAAAATATTTCTTAAAAAAAAAAGGAAACAGACTCAGAATTTTTGTCCAAGGTCAACCAGCTAATAATGAGCACAGTTGTACTACAAAGGTTTTTGAAGCAACAGAGTCTTTTCTTCAAATAAAACTTTATGTGGAAGTCTAATCGAGACAGCCACACCGGTTTGGTTGGGAGCAGCGGGGACAGTCTGAAACCACTGGCTTAGGAGATGGAGCAGTAAGGCCGTCACAGCATGGCTTACCCCCCCCCCCTGCCCCGTACCTGCCTCTCCGAAGCAGCTGTGCGGCTCGCAAACACAGGACGGGGGCAGCTGCTGTTGTTCCCTCCTTTTCACAGAGAAGGAAACGACATCTCAGAGAGCTTCCTGGATCCGCCCATGTGGCTAGGTAACCTCAGAGCCAGTCCTAGAATGGCGTTTGCCTTTGTACGTCCTCCAATGGCTTACCAGGAGGAAGGACCGCCAGGGCCAAAGCGAGAGTGTGTGAGGAACTTCCGCCACCACCAGCAGGCTTTGTTCCAGTCCTAGGCCTCACCTCAGGGAAGTCACCTTTCTTCTTTCCTTCCAATCAGATGGAAACCAAAATCCTGTGAACCAATTCGCCGAGAAGGCCCCAAGGTATGATTATGTGAGCATGGGAATGACCGCTATCCCGGGGAGACCCACCGTGAGGGCAGGGGCTGAGGGATGTGCACATGCCATTCCAGAGCCACCCCACCTGTTCCCCAACCCCCACCCTGCACCCGCACCCCCCCGGCCTCCCAGAAGGATCTTAAACAGGGATTGGAAGTAGGGGTGCTTGGTAGAGGACAGGCCCTGCCCTAAATCTTTTGTATGTCATCTCGTTTAATCTTTATAACAATCTTATGAGATAGATTCTGTTACTGTTCTGTGGTGTAGCATATTAAGTGTAGTTATCGTATACACTTAATAACCTTGAACTTATATTAAGGCTCAGAGACCTGCCCAGAGTCACATAGCTGCTAAATGGTCATGCCAAGTCTCAAAGCCAAGGTCCATTGCCACCAGAGGCTATGCTCTTAACCATTAGCCTCTGTTGCCTCCAGAACAGTTGTTTGCAAGCTCTTTTAGCAATAGAATCCTTTCTTCAAATAAAATCACGAGTGGAAGCCCAGTAAGGTAGGTGAAAGCTCCACTGGCCTGGTGGAGGCTCTGTCCAGTAAAAAGGTTCCACTGCCGGTGGTACTGACCATCTCGGCTCTCACACCAGTGACCCTGCCTTCCGTCTTAAACTCTGCTCCCTTCGAGCCAATAATCCTGCATTTCCCTGATTATTCAGTAACTCTCCAGACATCCTTTCTCTTTCTCATGAGTTCCTCTTCCTCAGCAGTGACCCATATACATGGACGTCCCTCAGAATTGTCTCGCTGGCCCACTCCTGCCTGTAAAATTTCTGTGAATGCTGTCAATCATTCACTCTTAGGATTTCAGGGACCAGTGTATGCTGAAGTCACCATACCTTTATCCCTCACGTCTCTTTCTGCTTTAGAATTTACGTCTCCTACCATTTGCTAGACCTCCCTGCCTGGAATTTCTGTAGCATTTCAAACTCAGCCTATCCAAAATTGCAGTCAGAATCTTTCCTCGTAGACCTTCTTTGGCATTGTCTGCTTTAGTCATCTTTCCCTCTTCCCGTCTAGATCCACTCGAGTCCTGGCTGATCCCACCTCCCACATAGATCACAGCTCCTCTTCCCTCCTTGTCATCCTTACTGCCATCTGAGCTCAGACCCTCATCTTCTCTCAGAAATGCTTTAGTACAGGGGCGCCTGGGTGGCTCAGTCGTTAAGCGTCTGCCTTCGGCTCAGGTCATGATCCCAGGGTCCCAGGATCAAGCCCGGCATCGGGCTCTCTGCTCAGCGGGGAGTCTGCTTCTCCCTCTCCCACTCCCCCTGCTTGTGTTCCCTCTCTCGCTGTGTCTCTCTCTGTCAAATAAATAAAATCTTAAAAAAAAAAAAAAATGCTTTAGTACAGCAACCTCTAAACTGCTCCCAGCCTATAGTCTTGCCATTTCGAATCCATTAGCCATGTGTGGGCGAGTGAACTGTCTTTAAAGCAAATCTGGGTCTCCCTATTTAGAGACCTCAGTGACTCCGCATGACCTACAAGATAAAGTGCAAACTCCTAAAAGCAGCACGCCCAGGCCTCTAGCCCCGTCTGTCTCTTCAACCTCCTCTCTTGCCACTCCCTAATCCGTGCTCTCTCCTTTTAGCTACACGGAATCGCTCGTGGTCTCTCCGGCCTGCCAAGCCCGCTCTCACTTCCTCCCATTTATACTGTACTGCCCTTTCTTCCTCCCCGCTGCCCTTCCAGAATTAATCAGGGAATTACCTCTGCAAGGGAGCCTTCCTGTTGCCCTCCCCCATGGCATCCCTCTCAACTGGCATCTCTATCCCTGCCTGTCTCATGCTGGCATAATTATAATTTCTGTGGCCCCCAGAAAGCAGAGACTGTATCTTACTCATCTCTTTATCCCCAGTGTCTAGCCCAGCATATTGTCAATACTTGGTTTCTTGAATCAGCTGTTTGGAATAGTGGACAAGGATGGTGGTAGGAGAAGGCAGGAAAAGAGTATTTCCGTCCTGCCCACCAGGTAAACCTCACCCTCACCAGCCTCTCTCTTTTGCATAGTGGGACCCAGCCCGGCTGAATGAGTCTACCACGTTTGTGCTGGGATCTCGAGCCAACAAGTAAGTTCCAGAGCTTTGGCGCTGAGGGAGGGGACAACTTGGGGGCCTACCCCTAGGACTGCAGCTGCTGGAATCCTTACCACCCCTCCATTCCTTTTCAGGGCCCTGGGGATGGGGGGCACCAGAGGAAGAATCTACATCAAGCACCCGCACCTCTTTAAGGTAGGTGAGTGCTGCGAGTCAGGCAGGCCGTTGCAGTGTGTGCGGTGGGAGCTGTGGATGGCACAGAGAAGCTTGGAACAAACACTCATCTGGGACTCAGGACTTCTGTGTTCTAGTTACCCCTCTGCCCTTAACCTTTACCTCTTGTAATTTACTGAACATCCTGCCCCTCAGTAACAACTACTTTCCTAGTGTGCTTATTGCGGACCACACCGGGTTTCAGGTGCTGCACTTACTTTATCTCAGGGAGCTATCCGTTAAAACAGAGATAGCTCTCATTGTTTTACAAATTAAAACATAGGGGCGCCTGGGTGGCTCAGTCTAGGCGCCTGCCTTCAGCTCAGGTCATGATCCCAGCGTCCGGGGATTGAGCCCCCCATCAGGCTCCCTGCTTGACAGGAAACCTGCCTCTCCCTCTCCCACTCCCCCTGCTTGTACTCCTGCTCTCGCTCACCCTCTGTCAAATAAATAAATTTTAAAAAATTAAAACATAAAAAAACAAAAACGGGGGTAAAGAAAGGCTAAGTGACTTGCCCAAAGTTACTCAGCCAATAAGTGATGAGTAGGATTCCAGTCTGGGTCTGTCTTCAGCAAAGCCTGAGCTCTTCCCCATTACCTTATTCAATTGTCTATAAAATAAAGAGGTTGGAGCAAGGCAGCAGTTCTATCCCTTTTCAAAGAGAGGTACTTAGGTCTCTACTATTTAAGAAAATAATGGAGGGGCATGATATCAGTCACCCTCTTAAATGAATTTGTGTTTCTTCAGTCACAAAAGTATCCAAATATATTAGAACATAGCACATGTGTGTTCAAGACATGTTCTTGCACCCATCCGTAAGGCTTGGGGTCCCAGAATTACGGCTCTGTCTACTACATTCTGTGCAAGTTCAGGTTCTTTGAAGGGTGGACCTTCTTCTTCCTTTTAAGTCTTACATCCTGAGATCCTCAGCACTGAGACAGTGTGACCTACTTGCTACTTCATTTTCCTTTCAGTGTCTTCACTCCTGCTGTTCCCTCTGATGACCTTCCCCCCACCCCCGGCTTATATCTCTGCCTGACTCTTCTGTAGGATCCACCTCTTCCAAAACCCTTCTTGCATCATCCCCCAAGTGTATGTGCTCTGGAACCTCCTTGGAATTCCAGTAGCACAATGGTTAAGAGTATGGTTTCAGTCCTGGTTCCGCTACTTAGTAGCCATGTGACCTTGGGCAAGTGGCTTCACATTTCTTTTTCTCTTTCTTTCTTTCTTAATTCAGTTTAGTTAACATATAGTGTATTATTAGTTTCAGAGGTAAGATTTAGTGATTCATCAGTTGCATGTAACACCCAGTGCTCATTCCATCAAGTGCCCTCCTTAATGCCCATCACCCAGTTACCTCATCTCCCCACCTCCCCTCCAGCAACCCTCAGTTTGTTTCCTAGAGTTAAGAGTCTCTTATGGTTTGCCTTCTTCTCTGTTTTTATCTTATTTTATTTTTCCTTCCCATTTCTGAGCCTGTTTTGTTATCTACAAAAACAGAATGATACAGTCCAACCTTACAGGATTGGTGGAATTAGGGAAGAGTGCAGTAAAGCTCCCAGCACACTGCCTGGCACATAGCAAGGGCTCCGTGAGTGTTTGATATTACCAGCACATATTCCCAATTCTTTGATCTGCCTTTTGTAATAAACTGCCGACCCACACTCATTACCAGTGGGAACGATCTTGCACTATAATCTTTCCAGTCTAAGAAGTGGAAGGAAAATGTTTTTGTTGTTTTAATTCTCTGTTTGTGACGACAGGCATCTTTTCACTCACTTAGCATCCATTTGTATTTCTTCTGTAAACTACCTCTTGTATCTCTTGCCCATTTTTCTGTCTTCCTAAAGGCATTATTCAAATTTTTCTTTTCCTTTTTAACTTTTTTTTATTATAGAAATAATATATAAAACCCATTCTTACTGTAAAAAGACTCAATATGCAGAAGCTGACAGGGAACAAAACGCAAAGTTCCCTTCATTCTTGACTCCGAGTCTCCTCCCCTCGAGGCCACCACCGCCAGCATGGCAGCATCCTCCAGGCCCTCCCTGTGCACACACATGGGTGTGGGTGTGTATATGGCCTTCAGTGATATTTTATGTTGTTGACTATACGTGTTAATAGCAATAATACATCTATAACTACATATTGTTCTCTGATTTTATTTTTTTTCACCCAAAAATTCATTCATTCATTGAACACATATTTATTGAGTGCTGAGCATTCTCAAAGTGCTAGAGATATAGCAGTAAACAAAATGTGGACACACACAACTCCTTGCCTTCACAGAGCTAACATTCTAATACAGGGCCAGGTATGGCCTGTGGGCCAAATCCAACCAGGAGCCTGTTCTTGTCCAACTCGAATTTTTTATATTTTTAAAGGGTGATTTAAAAAAATAAAAATGGGGGTGCCTGGCTGGCTCAATCAGTGGAGTGTGTGACTCTTGATCTCGGGGTTATAAGTTCGAGGTCCACGTTGGGTGTAGAGGTTACTTAAAAATAAAATCTGTAAAAACAATTAAAAAAATAAAAATGGACGCCTGGGTGGCTCAGTTGGTTAAGCAACTGCCTTCAGCTCAGGTCATGATCCTGGAGTCCTGGGATCGAGTCCCGCATCGGGCTCCCTGCTCGGCGGGGAGTCTGCTTCTCCCTCGGACCCTCCTCCCTCTCATGCTCTCTCTCTCTATCTCATTCTCTCTCTCAAATAAATAAAATCTTAAAAAAAATTTAAAAATAAAAATGAAGGATATGCAACAAAGATGTATATGGCCAGCAAAGCCTAAAATATTTACTAGCTGGCCCTTTACAGAAAAAGTGAGCTGACCACTATAAATCTGTGGATGATATCTTAAAGATTTGTCCATGTTATTAAATTAAGTCTCCCTCATTTTATTTTTTTTTAAGGTTTATTTATTTATTTATTTGACACAGAGAGACACAGCGAGAGAGGGAATACAGCAGGGGGAGTGGGAGAGGGAGAAGCAGGCTCCCTGCAGGGCAGGGACCCCGATACAGGGCTCGATCCCAGGACGAAGGCAGACGCTTAATGACTGAGCCACTCAGGCACCCCCCTCATTTTATTTCTAACAGCTGTGTAGAATTCATAAAATGGCTATTCCATAATTTATTTCATTACCCCCTATTAGTGGATATTTATGTTTTTCCAACAGTTTTGCTATTATGAACAGTGCTATCCCAAACATCCCTTGTGTACATGTGTGGGTGATTCTGCAGGATACATCCCTGGAAGTGGGATTGAAATTGGGATAGAAAATGCATACTCTTATTAAATTTTTTTATTAATATTTATATTACTTGGGAAGTGAAATATTTACACACAAAGGGTAGTAACCATACAGATTTCTCAGCTTTGTCTCTATTTCAACTGTCCTACCTATTTTATAAAATCTACCTTTATTGAGCACTTTGTGTCAGATACTATCTTTACCACTTTTTATGCACTATCTCATTTATCCTTAACAAGCTTCTAAGTATTGATACTGTTTGTTTCACAGATGAAGAAACTGAGTCTCAAGGAAATTACTGCCCAGGTTGACACCATCTACTAAGAGGCAGGAACCTGATTTTTTTTTTTTTTAAGATTTTATTTATTTATTTGACAGAGAGAGAGAGAGGGAACACAAGCAGGGGGAGTGGGAGAGGGAGAAGCAGGCTTCCCGCGGAGCAGGGAGCCCGATGTGGGGCTCGATCCCCAGGACCCTGGGATCACGACCTGAGCCGTAGGCAGACGCTCAACGACTGAGCCACCCAGGCGCCCCAGAACCAGAATGTAAACCTAATTCCAAAACCAAGTTCTTAACCGCAGTGCTATTCTGCTCCCCCCAGAGCATGACCTGTCCTGATTTTTGTTTCGGAAAATATGGTCACCATAACAGTTCATATGTGTGGTAAACTACCTCAGGTCATTCTTCGAAAAAGAGTAGAGCTCTAGAGTAATAGTCACCAGTCTGACCAGTTGCCAGAGTGCTGTGCTTTGAGAAAGGAAGGGGTAGGAAGTGTGCTAAAGTTCTGGGATTTGGGTCCCATCCCCTGGCCTCCTGGGCTCAGCTCCGCTTGCTGTGAAGAGGTTGGCAAGCCCTCTGCATTCACCAGGCTGGGACGAGGTCTTGGTGAGAGATGCTCAGGGGCTGAGAGATGCTCTAGAACCAAATGAGAAAAGTTCCTCCCACTAGGCTAACATCTGTGATTTCATCCCTTCCAGTATGCAGCTGACCCCCAGGACAAGCACTGGCTGGCCGAGCAGCATCACATGCGGGCAACAGGGGGGAAGATGGTAAGCACTGTTCACACATGCCCAGCCAGGGACCCACCCAGCCCAGGGGCCAAGGGTCCAGCTGTTGGTGGCACTTCCTTCCATGTCTGAGACTCTCAAAGCCTGATGAATGTGGAAAAGGAGACTTGCCAGGGTAGAGAGGGCCCCTTTCTTCACACTGAAGACCAGACTTAATCCCTGGATTCCCTTCCCACACACCACTCCCTCGCTCCCTCCTTCACCAGCCTTATTCAGACTATATTAGCTGTGCATAAGAATGGCAGGTGCACAGCACATGTAACACTACTTTTACCTCATGTGCCCATTGACAGATGGCTCTCACGGATCACCACCTCTTCCACCAGACACAGCTGTAGGATCTCCCCAACACAGTGCTCCAGGCAGCACCTCCTGTCAGTAGGAGTTAGCACATGCAGTGAAAGCTGTTTGCCACGCCTAGCAGCCCCTTCCAGAATCACCTCTGCTTAAAGAGTTCTTAGCTCATCAAGCAGCGACCTTGGGAAAACCATCCTTGCATGCGTTCTGAAACTAGCAGGGCTTTGTCCATCACCTGCGGTGTCCCCCACCTGAGGACTCAGTCCCACCGCGGGGACTGCTCCTGTTAGAATTCAGTGGCCTTGCAAACCAGTATACCATCTCCTTTCTGGCAAGGAAACAATCTTCTGTTTTACTACTCTACTTATTCCTACACCCTGTTTAAGAAGATTTTAGGGAACTTACCACATACATAAAATGCAAAATAACGTAAATAAGAAATAGATGGGAAGAGGAAAGACAGGATCTAACATTAAGCCATGAACAAGACTAGCTTTAAAAGGGGTGTTTTTTTTTAATAGCTGACTTGGGAAACTAGCACACTTCCATGGGTTTTTGCAAATTCAGCACTAGGCCCTTCTCAGGGACATCTCATTGGTTACATAGTTCACAGTGCTCATAAGATGACAGATTACTCAGGGGACACACACAGATTACTCCTGACCCTAAGACTAGAAAGAACTGTCTCCCCCAGAAGACTTGCCCATGTGATGAATGACATCCCCTGTGTGGTAAGTGCACGAGAGGGCTCTCTCCCCCTGCAGACCATGGCATTGTGCCGCAGCCGAGCTGCAGGCCCCTGGTAGGAGACAGCAGTGCAGCTTCTCACGTTTGCCCTTCTGCCACGAAGTTCAAACCCAGATCATCTCAGTTCCTAGAGTTAACATTACAGCTTCCTCCTCCTGATTCCCTGTTTCCATGTGTGTTTTGCTAGCTCTCTTGCGATTTCATTTTAAGCCACCCAGAGTCCTTTTTTAAAAGAGGAGGCGGCTGTAAGTCACCCATCTCCACTCCTTAACCCATAAATTTTCTATTTGAGTGAAAGGTTGTCTCACGGAGCTATTTTCCAGTCTCTCCCTACTCACTCTCCTAAACTGTGAATTATGCCCCTCTCCCTTCCAGCCCTTACATTAAGTACATGTTTAATAGTATTGTTGAGTTGAAATGAATCAGAGGCAGTGACCACTCTCCTTTGCTCCTGCCCCAGGCCTACCTCCTCATCGAGGAGGACATCCGGGACCTCGCAGCCAGTGATGACTACAGGTAAAGCCAGTCATCTAGATGTCCCCTGCGCCCCCCCCCCACAGTGGCCCCTTTGGGTGAGCCTGGGCCTGCACCCTCCTTGCTTCAACTCTCCTCCTCAATGTCTGTTCCAGAGGATGTCTGGACCTGAAACTGGAGGAGCTGAAATCCTTTGTGCTACCCTCCTGGATGGTCGAGAAGATGCGAAAGTACATGGAGACACTACGAACAGAGAACGAGCATCGTGCTGTTGAAGCACCTCCACAGACCTGACTGAAGCCAAGTCCCCTGGCTACACTTGGCAGCCCTCTTCCAAGGCCCTGTCACCCACTGAGGCCACTACTGGGACTGCTCCTGGATGGATCTCAGCGGCATTAAGCTGTGCCTGGGCCAGTCTGTAGTGACTCACTACAGAGCACCCCCAGACTGGCACGTGGTTCTGTATTTGTAAAGTTATCGGGTTAAGAAGCAATTAAACAGTTTGTAATAAACACAGTGAGCTAGCTGTGCAGTCTGTTGTAGGGGCTGACGAAATACCAAGGGATCTAGATGTGAGTGTAGGAAAAAAGGACCAGGTACCCCTCCCCCATCGCAGGTCGGACCCAGTAAGGTCCCACTGCCCCGTGCCTATCTGCTTTATGAGACAAAGCTGGGAACACCGTGTACCCTGCAAACCTTCCCTGTTTCTTATTTCTTCATCCCCTAAGGTACAGAAGTGGCAGGACGTGTTGGCTGGCACCATAGGGGTTGACGACAGACCGGAAGAAAAGTGCGGAGATGCTTTTATTGTCCCCGTCTTACAGGTGAAAATACTAAATGCCGTGTCCGGGGTCACACAGCAAACCGTCGGAGAGGCTGCTGTAGGAGCCTGTTTCCAACAGTCTCCTGGCTCTGGCCGTCATACCCCTCCTATAAGGTCCCTACAGAGGTGTCGGGGACATTAAAATATGTGGAGGAGCAAGGGTTTCCCGGTTCAGGGAAGGGTACCGCTGTCGCCAGACCGGAGACGTTCCCTCCTGGGAGTGGGGATCCCGGCTGAGCGCGCCAGGAGCTCGCTCTGGTAGCCAGTCCTGGGACCTGAAAGTGTTCATCCCACGTGGACTTTTTGTCGGCCCTTTAATGGTCGGCGTTTTCCAAAGGCCACCAATCCGCTGCAGATTCGTTAGTTAATGACAGCCTCTTCTGCCAATCGCCCTTCAGAAGCAGGTTTCCACCGCCCAATATTGGTGCGCTGGGGGGTGGGTCTAGCAGTTGCGCAGTGACACAGCGCTCTGGCGCGCCCCATTGGCTGGATCAAACCCAAGCGAGCCGCTGATTGGCCGGTGCTGCCGGAGGGTTACAATTCAAACGCGGGCGGGCGGGCCGCCGGCCCTGCAGTTGCAGTCGTGCTCTCCGAGTTCCTGTCTCTCTCCCCGCACCACCCGGGATGGCCTCCCAGAACCGCGACCCAGCTGCCGCCAGCGTCGCCGCCGCCCGCAAAGGAGCCGAGCCCAGCGGGGGCGCCGCCCGGGGCCCCGTGGGCAAGAGGTGAGGAGTGTGGAGTCACACTGGCCGGGCCCGGCACGCCCTGGGCCTTGGGGTCCAGAGCTCGGACTTCCGGGCCCCCACCTCCTCCTGGAGTGGGTAGATGTGCGGGGGCAGGAGGGGACGCCGGGAGCTCGGGCTGCCCTTAGAGGGCCCCCCGAAGGAGGACAGAAGGGGGAGGTACGCCGCCATGATCCTCCGCGGGTGAGCCAAGGTGAAAGTGTGCCTGGGACCTTCGGTGGCTCGGCGAGGTAGGGAGGGGGAGTGGGGACGGAAGCGGGGAGAAACTGGGATCCGGCACAGGGAGAGAGACGTCAGAGAAGCCGAGGGGCTTAAGAACGAGGCAGAACCGTCCTGCCGGAACCTGGAATTAGGAAGGGTGAGGACTCCCTGGGGCTCTTCGGTGGAAATGGGAGTGAGTGTGCCGCAGCTGAGTCTGGCCTCAGGGTAGGGGAAGCCTCCATGACAGCTCCCCCAGAGATTCTGGGGTGAGGGAAGAAGCACCGCGTGGAGCCCTGGCCCATCCAGACTCCCGGGTGACTCCCAACGCTTATGTTGCAGGCTACAGCAGGAGCTGATGACCCTCATGGTGAGTGACTACCTGCCCAGACCCCCAGGCCAATTGATCCACCCTCCACCTCCCCACTCACTTATCAGTAGCCTCCTTTCCTACATCGGGCTCTTTGCTAGACACAGCACAGGGGATAAAAAGATGAGTCCACTTTCCTCTTCTGGGAAGAAGTTAATAGACCCCGCCTACACCTTTCTTTCCAGCAGTGTCTACTCCAGATCCCTCCCCCCCCCACCCCCACCACCACCATGAAGTTCCCTCTAAAATACAGTTCCCTGAAGCCATGCAAGGCCTTCTTCTCTCTATGCTGCCTGGCCCTACTGCCCTGCCCTGAGATTTAACCACACCCAACCCCCCCTTACTATTCTTAGGGAAGACGCCTGTCGTACTTTTCAAGTAATTTTTCCTAGATGACCTTGTCTACTTTAACCCTGACTATCCAACTCAGATCCGTCAATGCCAATATTCCCTATCTCCCTAGTCTGTGAATGGTCTTGAGGCTTTGTATGTAACCAGCCCTAACTAGCATGTCAAACTGGATTCCCAGCATCCAACAAGATTGCGGGCACAGAGCTGCTTTGTATTTTTTCTGCATAACCCTTCCCTCCTTAACACACCCCAGTGCTGCTCCCCAAAGGGGCAGGTTCAGCCCCAAGAATTGAGTCACTTCCTCAAAAAAGCCCATCAGTTTGAGCCAAATTTTGGATCAAAATTTGATGAGCTTAAGGGGAAGGATTTCACCTACTGACCCCCAAAAGTGTACTGTGCAGCCCAGCAGATGTTGTTTCTTCCCCAGATGTCTGGTGACAAAGGCATCTCTGCCTTCCCTGAATCCGACAACCTTTTCAAATGGGTGGGGACCATCCATGGGGCAGCAGGCACAGTAAGTGCAGGGTGAGGTAGGTGAGTGTGACTTTGCGGGGTCTGGGGGCGGGGCTGGGGTGAAAACCAAGTGCAGGTCGCGAGCTTCGAGCCTGGCTCAACACATGCCTGGCTCAACACGTGCCTGTCCTGTTCTGGTGCTCTGAGCCCGGGGCCCTTGTCTCTCCCTCTGTCCAGGAAGACATTGGGTTGAAAGCAGGGCTGTCCATCTCAGATGCCTATAGGGGCCCGAACAGAAAGAAGGATGGAGGGTACGTGAGGACTTTGGCCAGTGGGAGGGCACCAGTCTCAAGATGGCAGCTTCCCATTGCTGCATATCTGGTTAAGGATGAGTCAGAAATCCAGGGGCGCCTGGCTGGCACAGTCAGTGAACGTGCAACTCTTGATCTCGGTGTTAAACATTCAGGCCCCATGTTGGGTGTAGAGATTACTGAAAAACGAAACCTTTTTAAAAAAACAAATTCAGAGGCGCCTGGGTGGCTCAGTCGTTAAGCGTCTGCCTTCGGCTCGAGTCTGGGATCTCAGGGTCCTGGGATCGAGCCCCGCATCGGGCTCCCTGCTCGGCGGGGAGCCTGCTTCTCCCTCTCCCACTCCCCCTGCTTGTGTTCCCTCTCTCTCTCTCTTTCTCGCTGTGTCTCTCTCTGTCAAATAAATAAATAAAATCTTGAAGAAAAATAAATAAATAAAATAAAAATTTAAAAAATTCAGTGCGGCGCCTGAGTGGCTCAGTGGGTTAAGCGGCTGCCTTCGGCTCAGGTCGTGATTCCAGGGTCCTGGGATCGAGCCCCACATCGGGCTCCCTGCTCGGCGGGAAGCCTGCTTCTCCCTTTCCCACTCCCCCTGCTTGTGTTCCCTCCCTTGCTGTGTCTCTGTCAGATAAATAAATAAAATCTTTAATAGTAAAAAAAAAAAGGTAGCAGCACCTCAAGTGTCCATTCATGGACACAAAAGGGAATATTATTTTTAAAAAAACAAAAACAAATTCAGGTGTGTGTCTAAAATATCCTAATTTTTACATGTCAGCAGCTAATGTTGTGGCTGACTAAAGCACAGCTGTGGTAGTCCTCAGGATGCCAGTTTACACTGAAGGATCACTGATGTTCCTACCAGATAGGAGAGAAAGTACCACAGCCAGTGTAACACTTTGTCTTTTGTCAAGTCCCAGGCAAACCCAAAGGTCCTTACAAGCCCCTTACCAGGGCTTGGGTTGGGATATGAGGCTCAGGGTGGGAGGCTCACTCCCCCCCCCCCCCCCCGTTTCTCCAATGCCAGGTTTATGAAGACCTGAGGTATAAGCTCTCGCTGGAGTTCCCCAGTGGCTACCCTTACAACGCGCCCACGGTGAAGTTCCTCACACCCTGCTACCACCCCAACGTGGACACCCAGGGAAATATCTGCCTGGACATCCTGAAGGACAAGTGGTCTGCCCTGTATGATGTCAGGACCATCCTGCTGTCCATCCAGAGCCTGCTAGGAGGTGACTTCTGAGACCAGCGCCTCCCCCCTGAGACTGGGAACCTGTCCGGACCGCCCCCACCCCCAGCTAGCCTCTTCTACTTAACCATTCTCTTTCTTTCCATCCACAGAACCAAACATTGATAGTCCTTTGAACACGCATGCTGCCGAGCTCTGGAAAAACCCCACAGGTGGGTCCTTCATCCTTCTCGGGCACCGGGTGATCCCTCCCCAATATTCAAAGGCTCCCTCAAACAGAAGGATCCTGGTGACTTGGGATTGTGTCCTGAGGACTGGGTTGGGGTGGGTGGTTAACCCAGATAACCCAGTTTCTACCTCTGCCTCGGTGTTTCTGATTTGCCTGTTTGCTGTAAAATCAGAAAGCTAACTTTCTACAGTAATGTAGGTTGAGGGACTTTTTAAGTAGAAAGCAAACTTTGTGTAAATGACTTGCTCACTAAAAACCCCAGTCACCTCCCCAGCATCCCTGGGAGCAGAACCCATCCAGGAGACCTGACCAGGCAGCCCGCAGCAGGAGAATCTATTGTGTCAGGAAATCTCCCCAGCTCCCCAGACTTCTCCCACCTTTGTATCCTTGCCTGCCCCCTTGCCCACTGTAACCCTTGTAACCTGATGTTACTGGGCCCCTTGTAACCTTGTCCCCACCACTCCCTGAGACCTGCCTGTTCTCTTCCAGCCTTTAAGAAGTATCTGCAAGAAACCTACTCGAAGCAGGTCTCCAGCCAAGATCCCTGACTGTCCAGCCTCTCTCTTTGTGTTGTCTTTTTATTTTCTCCTTAGATAGTCTTTCTCTTCATTTCTGTCTAGGACTCTGTATCTTAAGCTGTGGTGTCATTTTTGTTTTGTTTCTGTTTTTTAAATTAAGTCTCTGGTTGAGCCCTTGTGACAAATATATTAAATAAATACATTGGGTTTTTTTTTACAAGTTGCCTTGTCGTTACCCCAGGGTTGGCAGGGCTCAGGGTGGGTGGAGTAGCATATCCCGGCTCTTGCCCTGCTGCTCTCCCCAAAGCCTGGAGGCAGCTGACAGGCTGAGTGGCTGAGCAAGGGGGTGACGAGGATTCCTTCCCTTGTGACCTTAGTCATTTCATGACTGCATCTGTTTCCACTTCTACAAGACGGTGTTACAGAATGCCTTTCTGTCGAGTTGTGACGTGTACCAGGAATGGTGGTGGATGCTGGAGCTGTCCCAGCGGAATACAGATGAGGCTGAACCAGACCTTGGAGCAAAACAGCTGTGGCTGTAGAAAGAGTATATATGCACACCTGGGTGCACAGCAGGGGCTTGGGAGGTGAGGACCAGCCACCTACTCTCTCTGAGGGGGTGTTCTGGGCCTGAGACGGAGAAAGAAGGCTCTCACGTCACCCTACAGCAGGCCGAGGGTCTGGGAGACAGCCAGGGAACACCTCTTTCCTACCACAGACCCCAGGACAGCTCGACTCAGCCCTTACCCCGGGCCCCCCCAGGAATGGCTCCACATTCCCAGGGAGTACGTTTCACCTGCTCATCTCCACCAGTGAGTCCTCCGGCCGCTGCACCCACTGGCCCAGGCCCCCAGCCCCGAGGCCCTCTTTGACACTGGGCTGCCACAGGCCCCTGGCGGGAAACTCCTGTGCTCACCAGCGGGGGAGGCAGGGGAGAAGAGCAGGCTCGGGCGATGGCCCTGGTCCAGTCCCGCAAGATCTCCGGGGTAGACCGGCACAGCAGCCAGGTGCCCTCCAGCATGGCCTGGGGGGAGGGGAGGAGACAGTAGTGGAGGGCATCAGGAAGGTTCTCCCCTTCCTTTTGCTCCTGCCAGCCCAGGCTCCTTTACTGCCCTGTGCCCCCGCTGAGCAGCGGCAGGGGCAGCAGGGGCAGGCGGGGAAGAAGCGGCCTCGGCGGGTCTGGGATGGGATTTGGATGACCTCCCCGAGTCCGTCTCCTGTGCTCCTGTTAGCTTTCCCCTGGGGGCTTGGAGCAGTGCTGCCCAATCCAAGGTGCAGATAAATCTGCCGGGGGTCTACCTCAAATGCAAACTTGGATTCAGTCAGTCTGGGTGGGGCCTGAGGTCCTACATCTCTCTTGAAATTAAAGGTGTGAGCGGTGTTCTCAAGGTTGTGGCCCTTTCACCTGCAACTTGGTAGAAATGCAGAGTCTTGGTCCCAACAAGCTCTCCAGGATTTTGATGCCCTCTCAACGTTGAAAACCCCTGGCTAGAGGATGTCTAGGAAGAGGGAGCTCAGAACCTGGCACTAGTGGTTCTTACTAGATGCTGGCCAAGGTGGGCGAACCTTTCTGCCTGCCTTAGGATGCCTCTCCACGTGGTCTTTGATCAAAGTGTTTGCCCCCCTCCCCAGGATGGCCACATGGCCTGCCTCGTGTCAGACCCAGGGACTGACTGTAGTTTAGAACCAAGCAGAGTGTTCCTTGGAATTAATTCCTGGCAGAAAGTAGAATTCTTTTACTAATAGGGTTGTTAAAAGGGGAGGGAGTCTGGGCAGCGGTGCAGACAGCTGCAGATGGAAGAAAGTCAAGCAGACACGAGTAGCTAGGAAATGGACGTGACACCGAGACGCCGGCCTCCAGCAGCGACGCCTTAGCAGCCCAGTTTCATGAGCCAGTAAGTCCCTTTTTAGTTTAAGTCTGTTTGCTTTAGGTTTCAGTACTTGCAACAAAAAGAAGCCCAGTTCAGTAAGGATTAGAAGGTATCATTGTTCCCATTCACCCCATAAAATTACTGAGTGCCTACAAAGTAAAAGCCCTATGCTTGGGGCTGGGGATAAAGCAGGGGAAAGGACACGACCCTGTCCTCAGAGGCTGAAGTTCGGGGGCAGATAAGCGTGTCAGCGGGGTAGAGTGAGTGCCATACAGAGGGGCGGTGTAGAGCTCAAACCCAGCAGGCCCCACACCACCCCCATGCTACTTGCCTACACTTAGACTTAACCTCTCTGTAAAAAGGAAATATTAGTAGCTACTTCATAGGCTAGATGGGCCTTGGAATAGTGCCTGGCGTATCGGGTAATGAATGTCAGCTGCTAGTCTCGCATGTTACAAGAGCTCAGAGGTGGGGTACCTAATGAAGACCAAGAGGGTCAAGGAGGACTTCCTGGAGAAGGTGATGGGGTATTCACTGCTGGCAAAGTAGCCTGGCAGTCAGTTCACCTAGGGTGTGTAAGGCCTTTCAGCTAAAGGCCTTTAATTAAAATGCAGGGCTTTACCTTGAGGCCGCTAATGCAGCCTGGAGTAGGGCAGGGATGTGATCAGATTTGGTTTCAGAAAGCCGCTTCTGGGGAATAAATGGCAGGGAGGTTACTGTTCTCAGCAACGTGGTGAGCAATGGCGGGCGGCCTGAGCCACAACACCGGGTGGGCTCAGAGAGGGGACAGAAGGAAAGCAGCAGGGCAGAGTCAGTTACAAGC
Organism: Callorhinus ursinus; assembly: GCF_003265705.2. Taxonomy (NCBI): domain Eukaryota; kingdom Metazoa; phylum Chordata; class Mammalia; order Carnivora; family Otariidae; genus Callorhinus; species Callorhinus ursinus. The sequence continues at coordinate 1,693,450 of NW_027397100.1, read as the reverse complement.
GGCAAGGGGGCTCCAGAACCCCTGCCTTAGGCCCACCCCTCAGGGTACCATCTCTGAGATAAGGGAGCACTGGAGAACAAGGTGAGCGGGATTTATCAGCTTCGGGCAGGACCAGTCTCAAGTACTCAGGACACACAGGTAGAACTGTCAACAGGTACACGGGGGCTACGGTTAAGAGCCTTGCTCTTGTCTCCACCAAATGTCCGCGTGCCTGGCTACGTCAGCTCACTCTGCCTTGGTTTCCTCCACTGTAAAAGGGGGAGAACAGTATCCGACTGCCTCGAGGGTTGTGCGCACGAACGGGACCTGCCTGCAAGGCACAGGGCCCAGCACACAGGAAGCAGTCCTAGTGACGAGGACTGATCCCGGCTGGAGATACAAACTGGGGAACACGAATGGCTCAGCAAGGGGAGCAGAGAACACAAAGGACTTGGAGAGGGAGAACTGTGGCAAAGAATAACAGTACAGCTCAATGTTTCAAGGTGATAGTAGTGATATTAATGATAGCTGTTATTAAGTGCTTAGTATGTGCCATGCTCTGTTCTAAGCACTCCGCACTGCACACACTAACTTGTTCTCACAACCCTGCAAGGTAGGTACTGTCGTTATCCCCATTTTACAGCACAGGAAACCGAAGCACGGAATGGTTTGTCACCAGCAATGAGGACTCAAACTCTAAAAGCGAGATCACCGGGCGCCTGGGTGGCTCAGTCGTTAAGTGTCTGCCTTCGGCTCATGTCATGATCCCACCAGGGTCCTGGGATCGGGCTCCCTGCTCCACGGGAGGCCTGCTTCTCCCTCTCCCACTCCCCCTGCTTGTGTTCCTGCTCCCGCGCGCTCTCTCTGTCTGTCAAGTTAATAAATAAAATCTTTTTAAAAAAATTAAAAAAAACAAAAGCGAAATCAGCACTGCACTGCGTTAGCTTGGCCCTGATGCCTGCTCTAACTGACGGTGTGTGCAAAGAGCTCTGGAAGCCAGTGGGAGCAGAGATCAAGGGACAAGAGAGTATCTGAGCTGGGTTGAAAACTTTGCCAGGCTTATTAGAGGAGGAAGGGCATTCCAAGGAGGGAGAACAGCATGAGCAAAAGCCCAAAGGCTTGAAATCGCACCCCCGCTGTCCAGAGCAGGAGCGACAAATTGCCCAGTGTGGCTGGAACCTGAGACGGGAAGGAGGGGAAAGGAATTTGGACGTGATTCTAGAAGCAAAGGGAGCCTTGAAGGTCTTTCAACAGGGGAGCAGCCAGGTCAGATTTCTTTTAGCTAGTTCCTGCTAATGGGCCCTGTGTTGAGGGCATTGGCCGGAGCTGGAGGCAGGGATTCAGGGTGGAGACGATGACGTCAGAACTTCCTTCCCGGCTGTGTACCCCCCACCCTCCCGTCCCATCTCCTGTATGGAGCACCTAGAAACGCCCAGAAGAGATGAAGTAGAAAAAGTCAAGCAGGAATGAATGCTGCCCAGAACGGATGCGTACGATGCTCACTTTCCCATCCCCAGCCCGGTAGCCTGCACCCAAGACTCCAGAAAGGAAGGACGGTGGGGAAGCAAAGGGGCCTCACCTCGGCCTCCCCCGCGTTCCCCCGCGTTCCAGCCGCCAGCCACGCCCTCACCCTACCCTCCATCCCCGGCACCCTCACCCCGACAGCTCCAAGCCCGCACCACCCCCACCACCACCCCCAACCCGCCGGCCTCCCTCCTCCAGCGCCAGGCGCCACCGAAGCCCCTTCGGCCGAGCTGTCCACGCCCAGCTCCAGCTGCGGGGACCCCGGCCCTGCGCCTCGGTGCTTCCCGCAGCTCAGATCCCCCCTCCTCGGAGCCCCGAGGACGCTCGGGTGGCGCCCTGGACGGCGACCCAGTCAGGCAGGCCCTAACACCCACACCCACCCCGCGCTCCTCCTCTCACTCCGGCTACGCGCTTTGCGGTGTCTGCTTTTATTCCCTCTGGACACAGAGCCAGCAGGGGCCGCGCCTCCCTCTCGGGGCGGAGAAGGGGACGGGGCAGGGGGGGACGGGAGTGGCACCGCCCTCGCCCGAGGGACGCGCGGTGTGGGCGGAGGCGAGGGCGACTTCTTACTGCACGCCTTCCATCATCTTCAGGAACTCTGCGGGGACGGGGAGGGGAAGCATAAATTGCACGGCACCGGCGAGAGCTCCCCACCCTGCCCACAAGGCCACGGAGTGCCGCGTGGGGGCCACGCCCCGGGCGTTCCCGCGTGGCCCCGCCCCCCGCCGCGCTCCCGCGGGCCTCACCGTCGAAGTCAATGCGGCCGTCGTTGTTCTTGTCACCGTCTTTCATTAGGGATTCGAGCTCCTCGTCTGTCACGTGCTCCCCAGAGGCCCTGAAAATCTCAGCCAGCTCTTCCGCATCGATGTAGCCGTCTGCGTTCCTTCGGGGCGAAACGACAAGGCAGGACTCAGGGCAGGCGAGGGCGAGTCGCCCTGGCCACGGCGACGCCCCCTCCCGCACCCGCGCGCGGAGAGCCGAAGCGCCCCGCCGGCGGGACTCGCCGAGCTCAGCGCCTTCTCGGCCCCCAGGCCCCCAGTGCACCTGTCAAAGATGCGGAAGCACTCGGCCAGCTCCTCCTCGCTCTTCCCCTTCGCATCCTCTTTCATCTGGCGCACCATCATGACCAAGAACTCCTCGAAGTCGATGGTGCCGCTCCCTGAGGGGAGCAGGGGGTTGAGTGAGCCTCAGCCCTGCATGCCCCCCTCTCCCCACCATCGCAGCCCCGCCTCGGAGGACCACCTGCTCACCGTCTTCGTCCACCTCCTCGATGATGGCATCCAGCTCCTCTTTGGTGGGTGTCTGGCCCAGCATCCTCATCACCGTGCCCAACTCCTTGACGCTGATGTCCCCGCCACCATCAGCGTCAAACATGTCGAAGGCAGCCTTGAACTCTGGAAGAGGCAGAGGACTGAGGCGGGCTCGGCTGGACTGTCAGCCTCACACCTTCTCTCCCACCCTGCCCAGACACTGAACACTGCCCAGCACACCTCCACCCAGCAGCCAGCCCTCCCACCTGCACTCCTGCACTCACCAGCGATCATCTCCTCGCTGAGGTAGGACCGGGCCTCCGCCTGCTGGTCAGTCTGCAGAAGACACAGAGTCAGAGAGCAGAAGGGGCGGCCCCAGAGCTCATTCTTGCCTTAACCCCATTCTCTTCAACCCCCTTCTGTCAGTGCCCTTTGGTCTTCCAGAAAAACGATTCTAAACCAGCAACACCTTCTGCATGCTCCTACAGCACCTGACCCCAGTTTTGAAGAACTAGGGAGGAAACACAGATTATGCCCAAGGTCTTCAAACTTGCTAATCAGATGTCAAGTCAGGAACCTCCCCTCCCCCCCCCCGCCCCATTAACCTCGGGCAAGTCGCTAATTCTACTCTATCTCTTCTCAGCAGCTTTTCAGGGATGAGATGACATCAGGGATGTGAAAGGGGTTTGTACGGTGCCAGCACTATTCCAGCGTCATTTCCCAGTTTTCCCTAGCTCCCAGCAGAGCCTGGCTCTGTAACAGGTGCTCAATAAATGTTTGTTCTCAAAGAAATAATAATGCAAGGCAAAGTCATTGAGCACCGGCTAGGTGTCAGGCCAGAGACTGGGCACTGAGACCAAGATTGAGACACATCATCCCTCCCCTCCAAGAACTTGCGGAGATGGAGATTTTAAGCTTCCTTCTTATCATTCAGCCATTGGAGTAAACACTACTCGTGCTGGGCAGAATATGATGGGGGGCCTTGTGGAGGTGAAAATAACATTTCGGGAGAGGGGATCCAGCCACATCTAAGCCAAGCCATCCGGCTATGGGGCTTTGCACTGAGGCTGGTGGGGAGGAGGGGCTGAGGTGGCCAAGGCATTCTTCGACCGGCTGGCCGCCGCCCTCCTCCTTGCCCTCCCCTCCGCCCTCCTCCTTGCCCATGCAGGAGGACAGGCTATTTTTAGCTTGGCATGGGCAACAGCAGCTGTCCTCCAGGGTCTAGTTACCCCTTGAAGTGACGTGGGGAAGGGGACCTCAGGGGAAATGACAGCCCCAGATTCGGACCGCTCTCTGGGAGGCCAGGGTCTCTCTAACCTTGGTCTATCTTGCCAGAAGCCCCCTCTCTTCACCCTTGGAGCTCTTGGATCGTGCACCTCAGCTGGCTTGAGACCCTGCAGGCCCCCTTTCTTCCAGACAAGTCTTCAGGAGAGTTTGGCAAGGCTTCTAGCCCACCCCTGCCACGGGCTTGCTAGGTGACTCACTTTGGCCCTCAGGGTCCCCCCCTCTACAATGAGGGAGACAAGCTAGCACCCCCTCATGGCTCCGTAACCAACACTGCCGAAGCCTCAGGTCTGCAGGGAGTCGGCAATCCCCAGGACCCCCCAACCCCTCCCCTTCCTAGAGAAGTCCAAGGCCTTCTTCCCAGGCTTCCTCCTAGACATCTGGGCCCCAGGAGCCTTCATGTTCCATCTTCAGACGTCCAATTACTGAACTACAGAGCACCCAGATCTGGCCTGGAACAGGTCCAGAAGTGCTCCAGCAAGCAAAGTGATGAAGTCCCTTCTTGTCCTTACCATGGTTGCTAGTCCCAGGGCCTCCTCTGCTGCAGGTCACCTCCTCAGCTCTCCACCACCCAAAGATGCCCTGGCCTGCTCCAGTCCCTCAGATTTGTAGGGGACACCCTCTCCTCCCACCTCCCTGCTCCCCAGGACTAGTTGCCCTGGCCAATCAGATCCTGGGGTCAGCGAGCGCCTCCTCCCCCCTCTCCCCTCCCCCCCCCGCCCCCATCCCAGAGTCCTAGCCCATTACCTAATTTAGCCAAGGGCCCTTGCAGAGAAATTTAAGCCTCTGAGCAGGTGGCAGGCCTTAATGTCCTAGATTCTTGGAAGGAGAACCCGCCCTGCTCCTCTGCCTTAGGGAACCCCTGCTCAAGGAACACACTGGCTCCAAGATGGGTGAGGACGATCGGAATCGAGAAAAGTGAAGCAGCATGGCAGAGGGGGAAGAGCACAAGCCTTGAAGGATGAAACCCAAGATCCAGATCCTGTCTCTGCAAACAGTGCACTCTTAGGCAGGCGACGTGCCACTCTGAGCTTCAGTTTCCTTCTCCGAGAGGTGGTGATGGGGACAGTCATGACCTCCCTCACAGACAGACCATGGGAAATGGGGGCCCAGCTACAAGTCACCCAACTTGTGCCCACTCCATAGGGTTGGTGCTTGGCAAGTGCAACGTCCTGTCTTTGAACCATGGTAGAGGGCAGGGGAGGGGAGGAGGGGAAAGTGACGGCCACAGTCATTGAACCTCTAGGAGGAGCCACACTCTATGATAAGCATTTTAACCACGTGATGTCACCTAGATCACCCCATCCCATGAGGGAGAAGCTAGGATTATTCCCTTTTTACTAGGGGGCTTTGTAAATCATAAAGGCCTCTAGTCATGTCAGTCATTCTTTTTTTTTTTAAGATTTTATTTATTTATTTGACAGAGAGAGAGAGACACAGAGAGAGAGGGAACACAAGCAGGGGGAGTGGGAGGGAGAAGCAGGCTTCCCGCTGAGCAGGGAGCCCGATGCGGGACTCGATCCCAGGACCCTGGGACCATGACCCGAACTGAAGGCAGATGCTTAACGACTGAGCCACCCAGGCGCCCCATGTCAGTGATTCTTATTAATCCTGAAGGGAAGTTGGGACAACCCTTGAGGAGACCTGTCCAAACAAGAAATCTAGGGAGGGGTCCAGGAGATGGGGATGCAGTTGGAGGAGAAATAAAGTTGAAAGCATATCTTCCTCTCAAGTTTACCTTCTCCGGGAAAAGGGTGTTTGGGATTCTTTTTTTTTTTTTGAGGGAGAGGGGGATTAGGGGCAGGTTCTCTAGGTGAGTAAAGGGGCAGCAGGCCCCTTCCTAGAGCTCAGTGAAGAAGTCCAGAGCAGCTCAGCTAGCCATCTGGAGAGATGGGCAGAGCAAGTCCAGTCCGAAGGGAGCCCATCCTGCAAATCCACAGGGTCCAGGCTGGGTGTTGGAGAGGTAGGCGATGCTGTGGACAGTGGCTAAGTCAACAGAAAGAGCATGAAGACAACTGAGCGCAGAGCCTGGGGCCAGTGAAAGGAGGCTGGATTCCAAGGAAGGTAGACGGACAGTGGCAGCTGGGCCACCATCTTTCTCTATTTATAGACATTCCCAAGAAAAGCTCAGTGGAGCTAGGCCAGGCTACACAAGGCCTCCACCGGCCAGGCAGAGAGCCAAGGGGCAGCGACACCAGGGGAGTCCAATTTGGACGTGAGCCCTGGAGCCACCAATGATTCCTTTGAAGCAGAGAACTTGGAACCCTCAGCAATCATTTGTTCATTAATTTGTTCTTTCATTTATTCAGGAAAATAGATAAGGTCCAAATTTATCTATTCCCTTTAACCACTCCAACCTCCATCCCCTTCCCTCCCCATCCTGCATGCTGCTCTGCTCTGGTCAGACTAAAATACAGCTCCAAACAACACCCTGTGTAGCCTCCAGGTCTTTGCACGTGCTGTTTTTTCTGCCAGGAACTCGCATCTTCTCTCTCTTTACCTGCCTACTTCACTGTAATCTTTCTCAGCTTCAATATCACTTCCTTCCGGCGCCTGGCTGGTTCAGACAGTAAAGCATGCAACTCTTGATCTTGGCGTCATGAGTGTGTGTGTGTGTGTGTGTTTATATATTTATATATTATATATTTATATAAATATTTATTTTATATATATATATTTAAAGGGGCACCTGGCTGGCCCAGTCAGTGGAGCATGTGATTCTTGATCTCCAGGTCGTAAGTTTGAGCCCCACGTTGGATGTAGAGATTACTTGGAAAAAAAAAATACAAATCAAAAATAACATCACTTCCTTCAGGATCCCAAGGGAGTCCAAGGCAGTCTTCAGTAGTTTCTTCAGTCATAGCCCTGAGCATGCCACATGACATGACCTGCTCTGGGTTCCATGGACCAAAGACTGTTACCTGTTCTTCACTGCATTCCCCAGCAGCACATGCTCAATAAATACCGTGTTTTTTATAGGAATAACTGAATGGAGTGGCATCTGGTTACGAGGAGGAAGTTCCTAACCGTCAAGGTTGAAAAATCACAGGAATGGGATGCCTCCGAAGATAATGAGCTCCCTGTTACTGACTGTATGCAACCAGGAATTTAATGACCATCTCTCAGGGTGGCTGTAGGGAGATATTATAGGATAGTGGAGAATACAAGACTTCAGGAGGAATAGTTCTGGTCCTATTTGTATGGCCCAGGGTAGGTCCCTTCCCCTCACTGAGCTTCAGACTTCCCATCTGTAAAACAGAAGTACCAGACCAGATTTCTGACAACCCATGGTTTTATGAATACCTGCTTTGTGTTTTTGAACACCTACCCAGATTTGTGAGACCTATGCCAAAATACAAGTTGATGTTCTTCGGTGTTCAATGAATGAGTGAGTGTTGAATGAATTAAGGAATGAAGTGTGTCTCTTTTTGCCCCCACACCCTGCTGCTAAGCTGAATGAAGAGGAGCTAGATTCTTGAAATTACATGGACTTGGCCATAAATCCTAGCTCCTGTATTTCCTAGCTCTGGATTTTGAGAAAGTCAACTTGCCTCTTCATCCTGAAAACGGACCATTATTATCCAATAACAGCCCCTCCCCCAAGATGTGAGTGTGAGATGTGACCCCATGTAAAATGCCTAGAACAGGATGTAGGTCACAGTGGAACCTCTGCACATAGTGGAGTGTGTTTCCCATTCAAAGCTACTTCCCCCCCTTCTCCCTCCTGTGCTGTTCAAAAAGGGTAGGAAGGACTGTCAGAGAGATTTTATTTGTTCGATTGTATAACCAACAATATCTGCCTTGCTAGGGACTGATAGCAAGGCCTTTTGACAGGTAGTGACAATAAATTCTTCCTGACCCACTGCTGCCCTCCCGGTAAAAGATAAAACACAGCCAGCCCTTCAGAGAAGCTGCTGAGATTACCAGGCCTTCTGTGTGGGAAAAGAAAAGAATGAGGAACTCAGGAAAGGTAGGCTACAAGGCCCCACACTCAGAAACCTCTGGCAAGCTGTGTGACTCTGGGCACATAACTCTGCCTTTCTGGATCTCACTGCCCCGTTTGCTACTTCCTATGTGTGAGGTTCAAATGAGATCGTAAGAACGTGTGAAGACTGTAGAAAGGATAATCACTATGGAACTGATTAGTCTGTCAGCCCCTGGTCTACGCCAGGCACTGGATCAGGGTCCTTACGAGGACTGCAAAATTAGTACTAGTTTTAATTGTTCCTGTTTTACACAGGAAAAAAACCTTGCCTCTAGGCTCGAGGTCAGATTCCAACTCACATAACGTGTCTTCCCTTGGCCTCAGTTTTTTCACCGGAGAGATGGGCTTCCCACTGTGGCGTGACTTTGGAAAGTTAAGAGTGCGGGATGGAGATTGCGGGATAGATTGGGGGCAGTCGGGACAGACTGGGTCTTCGGGACGGGTGGCAGGATTCACGGGGGGAGTGAGACCCTGCGGACTGGGTACGATCCCGCAGGACGCTGGGGTTCGCCCAGGCCTACCCAGGATTCCCAAGTCCCTCACGGAGCGAAAGGCCCGGGATTCCCGGGAGGCTCCGGGGAGCGGGCGGGGCCGGGGGCGGGGCCGCGGCAGGAAGCGGCCGGAGCGGCGCTGGGAGCGGCCTGGGCCCGGCGAAGCCCGGCCGGCCTCGGTAAGCTGCCGGGGCTGCACCCCGGACGCTGGGGAACCGCGCGCCCCTGAGCGCACCGCGAGGCGCGGGAGGGAGAGGCGCCAGCGGGCGAAAGAGACCAGGGGAGTGTCCTGGCCTCTCCCGGCAAGAGCGCGGCCCTAGGCTGCGCGGAGGGGGTGGGGGGGCGACGCCAGGAGACGCGCGCGGCTCGCAGGAACCCCAACGGGCTAGGGCGGGGCCTCCGCGGCGTCCCTCCCTCCGCCGGCTGGGCCCCGCCCCTCCTCCCCGCTAGGGGCCCCGGGTCTCCCTCCCGCCCCCGCCCAGGACCCAGCGTCGCGCACTCCCCCCAGGGTGCCATGGCCTCGCGGCTCCTGCACCGGCTGCGGCACGCCCTGGCCGGCGACAACCCGGGGGAGGCGGCGACCGGCCCGGAGGCCGAGCAGTTCCCTGAGAGCTCGGAGCTGGAGGACGACGACGCCGAGGGCCTGTCCTCCCGCCTCAGCGGCACCCTCAGCTTCACTAGCGCCGAGGACGAAGAGGACGACGACGAGGAGGACGACGGGGAGGTTGGCCCCGACCCGCAGCCCTCTGGGGACGGGGCGTCGGGAGAAGATGCAGGCGAGTTCCCGAAGACAGAAGCGGGAACCCTGGGCCTCGATTAGGCCTCCACCCCAGCCCTGTTCCCCAGCCATCTCTTGGCTGTGTGACCTTGAGAGAGCCACAACATCTCTCTGAGCCAAGTTTTCCCTCGTGTCAAATGGGGGAAATCACTCCCATCTTGGGGTTGCTGGGGGTATTGAATTTACAGGGTCTGGGATACAAATCGTTAATGTGCTCGCGATGTTTTGGGGGGTAATATTTATTTAGAGCCTACTGTCTGCCAGACACGGTGTTTGGCACCTGGCCCCTCTCTGGCCCTCAGTTTCCATTTATGTCAAATGGAAATAAAGCCTCTCACCTGTTGGGAGGATGAGTGAGGTCACCACACGTGGTTTATGTCCACCTTAGCCCCAGGCCCATTGATGTGACTGGTCGTGTCCCCATGCAGATCGGAGCCTCCCACCTGATGGACAGCGGGGCAGTCAGCCCCTGGCAAGGCAGTTGCAGGATTTCTGGAAGAAGTCCCGCAACACTCTGGTGCCCCAGCGGCTGCTCTTCGAGGTGACCAGCGCTAACGTAGTCAAGGATCCACCCTCCAAGTACGTGGTGAGTGAGGGTCCAGGAACCTCTGGGCTGTGAGTCTAGAAGTCTGGCTAAGAGAAAGGGAAGGTTCCCAACTTCCTTGGGCTGAGGTGGGGGGGGGGGGGGGGGGGGTGTCTAGCTGTATAGTTATAAATGGTCACTGTATATTAGGAGTAGGGAAACTGAGGTCAGAAAGGGGATGTAATTTGTTCAGGTCCTTAGGCAAATGACTTAGCTTTCTGAGGGATTATGGACCTGCCCCCCATCCTGGTTTTGAGACTAAGAGAACTGATGTGTGGGTCCCATCCCCCAGGTTTTGCAAACTGTAGCAAAATACAGGATATACAGGAAAGAATATCTGGGTCAGACCTGAGACCCAAGTTGCATTTGTTAGTGGTTAAAAAAAAAAATGGGTTTTGGATCCAGACCTTGATTCAGATCCCACTTATTACCAGCTGTTTCACCTTGGGTGAGTTGTGTAACCTTGATAACCCTATTTCCTCATCCGAGCAGTGGGAATAATGCAGAGGATTGTTGCAGAAATTAAATTAGTGCACAGAGAGCCCATAGCACTGTGCCTGGCATTATGAAGTGCTTGATAAAAGTCTTATTATTATGACTTAACTTTGGCTTGAAAATGTCTGGCATCTAGGGCCTGTTGTGGCCTCCTTACAACCCAGGTCAATCAGTCCCCGGGCACCGACACTGTACACAATAATCTTGTTCTGAGGGTTAGATTTAGGGGGTAGGGGTTGGGATGAAGAGCAATGTGGGGGAAGGCCTTGGAGTCTGGTTTTCCTTGCCTGTGGAAAGGAGAAACTGACAAGGGAGAATGAGGTCTGCCAGGTCCTGAAACCCAGCGTGACCTGGCCAGTCCTGGCCGACTCAGACTTCCCTCCTCCATTTCTGACTCAGCAGGAAAGGGGCCTGGAGCCGTGTCCCACATGTGGGCCTCTCCATTCCTTTCTGCTGCTGTTAGTAAACAAGGGCCACGCCCATGGGGTGACTGCTCCAATTTGAGCAGGGATTGACTCTGATGATCTAGTCTTAAGGGGCAGAAGTCCCAGGCCTCACGCACTGGCAAAGGGACCCCAAGGAACAGCCGGGAAGCAGGGAAATTTGGGATGATTCTGAGAATGACAGGATAGAGCAGGATGGTCAGATATGCGCTGGCCCATGTCTGGGGAGACAGGTCCCGTCCTTTGTCCAAAGGGGACCCTAAATCCTGATTGAACTTTTCCCGACGGGGTTGAAAGCCCAGGCTGTGGAATTAGGTGGGCCTGGGTTTGAATCCCAGCTGGACCATTTACCAGCTCTGTGACTTAGGGGAAGTCTTTGAGCCCTTTGCTTCCCGTGGAGCCTGCTTCCTCGGCTGTCAGTCAGGGCCTCCCTCCTCACTATGCTCCATAGTAAAGTGCCCAGCACAGCACATCATAGCAGGGGCAGGTGCTAAGTTAATGGAGCTACTGTCATTATTACTCATGAGATAATGGACATAAAATGTTTCCTTTTTGCCAAAAATTTAAAAATAAAAGTAAAAGCTACATGAATATAAGGGGTCATTTTAGACAATGCTTCCTGAAGTGTATTTTGCAGGAAACTGGTTCCCTGGAATGTTGATAACCATTCCTTAAAAAAAAAAAAGGTTTTGCAGCCAGTATGTTTGGGGAATGCAGAACTGAATGGGAGTAAAATAAATTTCTTTAAGGTTAAACCTTTTAATCCTTAGTATTAACATACACTCAATCTTCGAGAGAAGTATAGAATAGACCAGAGGTGGCTAGAATATTGGCAGTTTCACAGAACAAATTCAAGAGAAAAGTCTGGGTTTGGTGTTAGTGTGCCTTCAACATCTCATGCTTAACTAATCCCCCTTTTTAAACCTGGTGGGTCAGCATTATAACAGATTAATCCGTATTCAGGTGCTCAGACCTAGGGGCAGCTTCATGGTCATCTTGATCAGCGTTTCTCAAACATCAGTCATTCCAGTACCACCTTCATGATTCTCGTCCTAGCTAAATGCTATTTGTACGATTCCTTGCTTAACATTTTTCTTTAAGTAAACCTATTTTTTTCATAAATAAGTTCAAAAGACTTCAAGGCAGTACTGTAGCTGGAAAGCCTTGCTTGCCATACCGTAAAAATTAATACAATAAAAGCAGTCATTAAAACCCTGCATGAATGCTGTTGCCTGAAGGCCCTGACCTGAGATTTGCTTTCTAGGTCTTTTCTGAAAGTGGAAATGAGACGTGTGGGAAAGTGCGTTTTAAAAACCAAACAGAGAGCTTCTCATCTGTAGTCAGGATTCAAAGAGAATTGGGGCGGGCGGGGGGGAAGTCGGGAAGTCACCTCCTGTCTCTGCTTCAGTGTTATTTATACTCCAGCACATACCACCTAGAATCTCAGAACCAACATTTACTTATACGCATCCCACCTGTGAGTGGACACTGACCTAGGCCACCACTTCGAGGAAAGCAGACCCAAGGGGGGACTGCCTTGCCTGACGACACGCCGCGAGGGAGTAGCTGACCAGGGGGTTAGGACCTGTGTCCCGATGCCCTCTTCACAGTGATCGCTACTTGGTCTATCTGAAGACCTCTCCTCCAGGTCTGCTTCGGAATAACCTGGCTAAGGATGTGGGGGCTCTGTGTCCAGAGCGGAACAAAGTCCAAGCTGGTCTTGAAGGTTGGTTCAGAGGCCCAAGAGATGGGCCTGGGTTTCAGCTCCCAGCTGGTTTACCAGAGGGGCTGTCAGAAGAGCTAACTGCCCTATGGGAAGGGAGTGCTCCCTGGAAGGGGGCAAAAGTGGTGACAGCTCCAGGCACTGAAGCTCATCTCTGTCTCTCTTTCCCCGTGCTGCCTTCGGCCCGGGTCATTTCAGACGAGCCTCAGGTAAGATGGGACTGGGCTCCCTGGCTGCCGCCCCAGCAGCTCCCACCCTCCTGGGCCCAGTCTCAGGGGCGAAGGGAAGAAGTGGGGCAACGCAGCTTGAGGTGTGGGTGTGGGGAGGGAAGGGGCGCACGGACAACTCACACCTGCCCTGGCCCCACCCTCCCCACAGCTCTACACCCTCGCCGTGATGGGTCCAGGGCCACCTGATTGCCAGCCTGCCCAGATCTCTCGCCGCTACTCGGACTTTGAGCGGCTGCACCGAAACCTGCAGCGACAGTTCCGGGGCTCCATGGCCGCCATCTCATTCCCCCGGAAGCGCCTGCGCCGGAATTTTACGGCAGAGACCATCGCCCGCCGCAGCCGGGCCTTCGAGCAGTTTTTGAGCCACCTGCAGGCAGTGCCTGAGTTGCGCCTTGCCCCAGACCTGCAGGACTTCTTTGTACTGCCCGAGCTGCAGCGGGCCCAGAGCCTCACCTGCACCGGCCTCTATCATGAGGCTCTGGCGCTCTGGGCCAACGCCTGGCAGCTGCAGACCCAGCTAGGTACCCCCTTGGGCCCAGACCGACCTCTGCTGACCCTGGCTGGGCTGGCTGTGTGCCACCAGGAGCTGGAAGATCCTGGGGAAGCCCGGGCATGCTGTGAGAGGGCCTTGCAACTGCTGGGGGACAAGAACCCCCACCCTCTGTTGGCACCCTTTCTGGAGGCCCACGTCCGGCTCTCCTGGCGCCTGGGCCTGGACAAACGCCAATCAGAGGCCCGGCTCCAGGCCCTGCAGGAGGCAGGCCTGACCCCCACGCCACCCCCCAGTCTCAAAGAATTGCTCATCAAGGAGGTACTGGACTGACTTTGCCTAGACTTCAGGCCACTGTGGGGAGAGGCACCGCCCCGGGATGGAGGGTGGAGGTGAGCAAGGAGGACATGAATAGCAGTTGGGAAGCTGTAGGGGGTGCTGGGAACCCCTAGAAGCCCTATGAAGGATTTGTAGCACACCAAGGAACCATGTTCCTTCTGTCGAGCTGGGCTCAGGACAAGTTTGGCCGGGGTTGCCCTGGGGTGGTGTAGGGAGCAAGTCTGATGCAGCCTCTCCAGCTCATGAGTGTCTGGGGACCGTGCCCCAGTGTCGGTCGGCATTACCTCTTCCTTGGCCGCACGGCCAGCAACTCTTCCTCTGGAGTCCTGGAGTATGGCTGTCGTCTGGCCCAGGGGAATTAAAGGCCAGCAGCTCCAGTGGTATTAGTCTCTTTATTGGGTTTGGGGACAGAAAGCCCAGCCCTCAACTGTACAGAGTTGGTGGGGAGAAGAGTGATCCTTGAAGCCCGAGGCCAAGCTGGTCCCTCTGGCTACAGCTTGCTCTCTGAGACCCAGGGCTTCACTCGGATCACGCCCTCCTGGGCACAGGACACAGCCAGGACACCGTCCCGACGCCACAGCCGCCCTTGGACCAGCCCCCGGGAGCCACCTGTGGGTGAGGGGAAGGGTGAGAACAGCCTTCTCCTTCACCAAATGTGCTTCTTGAAAAGGGTGCAACCGGTCTGGCTGCCCCATACAAGGGCACATCGAGTGTTGTGGCCTCCCCAAGTCTCTAAGTGCTGCGTGATGAGCCTATTAGGAATGGTCCCTGGGGGGAACTCCTGAGGGAATCCCACTTGACAGTTTAAAAGCACTTTCACATATCTACTGGCTTCCTCAGAAAGCTCACAGCGGGGAGAATTCTGAGGGCAGTCTCGGGTCAGTAGCTTGGCTAAGCAGATCCACCCCAACTCTGGCCACTTGTGATAGGAAACCCCGCAGTTCCCTTTCTAATGAATCAAACTGGGTCCTCCAGGGCGGTATTTCACACCAAAAAAAAACCCCATCCTCACCCCTACCAGGACGAATGGGGTGGGGTGGGGGGACCTGGGGCCATCACATCTGGCCACCCTCCCTCCCCGCCTGGAGACTCCTTTGCTAGCCTTGGGCCTGAGTGGAAGGTTCTGGAGGGAGCTGCTGGTCTCCCTTACACAGAGTAGAGCTCTCTTAGTTCTCATAGTAGCCAAGTGAAGCAGGCCTTGGCCCATTTTCCAGATGAAGACACAGGGAGCCTCAGGCACTCAGCTATAAGGAGCTGGCCAAACCAGGTGTCCTAACTGCAAGGCTGCTGATCTGTGTTGCAACATTACTGATGCTGCAGAGTCCCCCTTCCCTGAAGAGAGGATCCCTCAAGTTTTGTCCCTGTTTTATAGAGCAAGGCCTTTCTTCATCTGAAGTGTGCTTCCCCAGAAAGGAGCCCAGGGCTCTGAGACTAGACAGTGCTGAACACGTCTGGGCTTCCCTGCGTACCACGAGGGTTCAAGTAGCGGAGCCCTCAGAGACTACGGAGGGCCCTGACCCCCAACCAGGTTGGTTAATCTGCACCATTGTTCAGGGAGCTGCTTAAAAATAATAGTTTCCTGGATTTCATCCAAGACCTGAGTCAAAATCTTGGGGGTTGAATCTGAATATCTATTTTGAAAAAACTCCCCCAACTGGCAGTCTGACATGCCACCACATTCAGCTACCACTGCTCTCATGTGACCCTATTTGTTTAGATGGGGAAACTGAGGCTCAGAGAGGCGCTGAGACTCGCCAAGGATCACATAGAGAATCTGAAGTGCTTCCGGGCCTAGAACTGGTCTCTGACACTCCCTGCATGCTACAGAAATTCAGCTGAGCAGGTGTCCCCTCTCGAGCCTCAGGCTGTCATTTTGAAGACAAAAATGCCAGAGCCGAGACGCCTGGGTGGCTCAGTTGGTTAAGCGACTGCCTTCAGCTCAGGTCATGATCCTGGTGTCCCAGGATCGAGTCCTGCATCAGGCTCCCTGCTCAGTGGGGAGTCTGCTTCTCCCTCTGACCCTACCCCCTCTCATGCTCTCTCACTCACTCACTCTCTCCCTCAAATAATAAAAAAATCTTAAAAAAATAAAAAAATGCCAGAGCCTAGGGGGGCAGGAGAGGAAGTGACGGGCAGTGCCCCACAGGATCACCCGAGAAAGCAGGCTTCCTGCCCACCACACCCTGCCAGCCCCCTTGTCCCACGTGGCCCCGTACTCACCAGCCCAGGGGCTCTCACACTCATAGAGCATCCAGTGGTCAGCTCGGAAAGGGGTGTGGAACCACATGGAGTGGTCCAGAGAGGCCATGAAGTGCACCTTGTGCTGCTGCTGGTGGGGCAGCATTGCCGTGCCCAGGAAGGCGTAGTCCGAGATGTAGGCAACCACGCAGCAGTGTATCTTCATGTCGCCCTCCCCTGCAACGCATGGGGGCCCTGTCAACCCTGGGCTGCTGGGTTTTACAGCTCAGGACCTGCGGGGAGGTGGGCAGAGAGGGGCTGCCATGCACAGATGTGTAGAGTGCTCACTGCATAAGGGCACCTGGCCCGGGGGGGGTGGTGTCTATGTCTGTGTATGTGTGTGAGTGACAGGTGACAAAGGAGGCAGGGATGGGCAGAGTGGCAGGGCTAAGTGAGGTATGAAATCCAGTCTTCACTCCCTGTCTCCCACGCTGAGCCCTCTAAGGGGTGCAGCTTGCACAGAGGCCATGTGGTTAGCAAGGGGTCCTGGAGAAGAATCTCTAAAAGGTGCCTTGCCTTCCCCAGAAAGGGCCTCTATTGGGATTATTGCAGTCACCTCCCCCTTATCTCCATGTAGGCAGTGGAAAGGGTCCTGGTGAGAAGCTACTTCCCCATCATGCCAACAAGGAACAGCAGGCCCAGAGGGGAAAGTAACACACCCAGTGCCACAAAGGGCATATAAGGTCCCAGCCTAGCCCCTAGAAAAGTGTTTTCTTCCAGTCCTTGGGGTCCTCTTACCAATATGGCCCCGGGCTCGCACCCAGAACATCTGTTTGGGGTCCATGCTCTGCAGCTGGCTCAGGGTAGGTGGCTTTACCGGCTTAATCTCAATGGGCACCTCCTTGGCAGCAATTCGGTTCAGTCCCACCCGGTACTTCTCTTGGAGGTTGGGGTCCCTGAAAATAAAGGGGAAAGGGAGAGCCTCTCTGAGCTGCCTCTGTGACCCCCTCCTTCCTCCATGGGGACTCCTGACTTTTCCCCACTGCGCCCCTCCCGTCTGACAGGCAGAAGAGCATAGTGTCTGAATGCTTTCTCTGCCACTTAGGAGCCCTGTGACCTTGTGCACGTTAGTAACCTCGCTGAGCCTCTCTTCCCATCTGCAAAACGTAGACAATGACAGCAGCCTACCTCCTAACGCTTCAGAGTAGCAAGGCGGACCCTATCAGAGGTACCCTTCTAAGCATTTCACATACACTACACACTATCTCATCACGACAACCCTATGAGATAATGCTACCATTACCCCCCTGATAACTGACCTGAAATAAGCAGCGGGAATTCGAGGAGCTTGCTCAGGAAGTGGAGAAGGCAGGATGTGGACCCAAGCAGTCCGGCTCCATGGTTCAGGCTTTTATCCACTTTGCTATTCTCAACTTTCAGGAAGCAGGCTGCGCAACTGGGACCAACCTACCTAACCCTAAGCAATTGGGAAGACCGTGTTCCGGGGGAGAGTGGGGAGCCCATCTCCAGGGGCGCCCCCTCCACCCTGGTGACAGCCACCCCAAGTGCTCTTCACCAGGGTTTCCATTTTCAGCCCCACCCTCTAAGGCACTGTCCCCCAGACCTCACGTGACGGTGGGAAGGTTCTGGACCTGCACTGCCCATTCCGCTAGCCGCTAGCCACATGCGGCTACTGAGTGCTCGGAGTGTGGCAGTGTGACGACAGAACTGTGCGTTCTATTTAATGTTACCTTAACAGAGCCTCATGTGGCTAGTGGCTTCCTAGGTGGACAGTACAGCTCTCTATTTAGGGACCTTTAAGACCAATGTCCTCCTTTCCTTTCAGCGAACATTTGTGAGCTCTGAAACCAAGCTTTGTGATTACTCCTGTCAGTAGTGGTATAACTACAATTCACGAGCTGTCACGAAGTGACTTATCTCTTACAACATTTAATCCTCCTACAGCTTTATGAGGTAGGAATTATGATTAGCCCCCTTTGTACCTGTGAGCAGAGGCTCAGAGTGGGAAAGCAACTTGCCCAAACTCACACAGCTAGCAGAAACAGAGTCTACATTTGAACCCAGGCCTTTACCAAAAGATCAAACACGTATCTATCCCTTCAGTACTCT
Organism: Callorhinus ursinus; assembly: GCF_003265705.2. NCBI lineage: Eukaryota > Metazoa > Chordata > Mammalia > Carnivora > Otariidae > Callorhinus > Callorhinus ursinus. The sequence goes on along the minus strand of NW_027397100.1, from coordinate 1,675,548 downwards.
GCTCCTCCCCGCATGCAGCACAGGACAGGGGAGCTCTCCCTAGCTACAGCTGTGAAGTAGGCAGGACAGACATGACCATTCCCAATTCTTGGACAAGGCAGGACTCTGAGAAGCTGGGGAGTCGGGCAAAGTCACACAGCAGGGGAACACTAACAGAGGCACAGACCCGACCAGAATCCGTGCTCTGTCCTGTGTCGGGGCCCAGAGCTCTTTCCCCAACTTTATTAGCTGTGATCCAAAAGAAATGTATTTCACCAGGTGATACTCAAAACATTGAACACACACTAAGGCAAAGGCAGCAGGGACCGTCACCCCTGCCAGGCATTACCTCCTAGGCTGCTTCATCATGAGTGATCCCAAAGGAGGAGAGGGATCTCTCGGGGACTGGAGAGGTATGTACCAAGTGATCACAGAAGTGTTCCCATGTTTTAACAATCAGTAAAGCTGTAACAGTACCTGAACCGGCCGAATCAGAAGCTCTGCATTTACATCACGACGCAACACGCTTGCCCGTGCGCACAGGTACACACACCAGACACACACAACCGACACACAGGACTCACAAAATGGGGCTTACCCTTACTACACACAAGATGCTCCAATATCTGCATTTTTTAAAATGCCAGTCAAGACCCACTAAAGGATTCCGTGACCCACTCCCAGGTGACAACTGCAGGTGTCCTGGAGCCTCCCAGCTCTCTCACCTTAAATACTGGTCGATGAGGGCCTCGTGGTCCAGCAGCTCTTCGGGTGGGGGCACGCTGGGCATGGAGAACTGGTGCTGCACGGGGTTGGGCTGAGCCTTCTGGAAGGAGGCCTGGCAGATGAAGATGGGCTTGCCATGCTGCACGGCCTTCACGGAGCGCACCGAGAAGCTTGTCCCTGTCCGCGTCCGCTCCACCTGGTACAGCACCGGCAACTTGGGGTCCCCTGCGGCAGGCACAAGTGACACATTGAGTCCAAGTGAGCCCCATGTGAGCAGTCATCATCACCACGGCTGGACAGGCACCTCCGCTACTCGTTCTCTATTCTGCTCGGTAGCCCCTGACTGAGGCCTGCCACAGCCCCGGGACTAGGGATGCCGCGAGAATACCAGAACCTGCCCTCTCTCCACAGCACAGAGCAGGGGGACGTTCCCTGCATTCAAATCCTGGCCCGGCCACCTCTCACTAGCTGTGTGGCCTTGGGAAAATCTCTGAGCAGTTTACTCATCTGTAAAATAGGGATCATCAGTGCTTAGACCTCTGAGGATGTTAAGGAGAATTCAATTAGTCATAGTTGTAAAGTGTTTAGAATAATGTCCAGCATGCAGTAAGTGTCCCATGTGTTTGTTAAAATAATCCCAGCTTTTGTCTGGTTTCATCTGTGACTGGGATCTTGTCATGGAGTCCAGTACTAATCTTCTAGATCAGAGGTCCACAACTCTGGCCTGCACCTTTTCAGAACAAGCAAAAGCTATTCATTCCAAGTTTAGTATAGCAAGGGAGTCAGTCATCGTCACTTACGTTTGGCAGAAACTCAAAGGCAGGCAGAGGAGCGGGAAAGCATTATAGTGAAAAAATGATTGAGTGTGTGCCACGACAGGAGGCTGCTGCCATGGGGAGAAGCAGGGAAGCTAACTAGAGGCAGGGCAGCCTCTGTAATTGGGTAGGTGTGCATATTTGGCTTTCTCTGGTTGGTCCTAAGTTGGAAGTGGGGACAAAAGCGGGGAAGCTATTAGCTATTAATCAAGTCTCTGGTGTTTGGGGCTGACTGGTAACAGGGGCTATGGTTCGGCTTCCTGGACTGGCTGCTAGAGATGGTGGCCTGACCTCCTCCTACAGGTCTGACGTGTAGACAGCAGGTTGGCTTCCTAGGCTGCTTGCTGCCAACTGTGGATCAGAGTTCTTTTTTTTTTTTTTTTTTTTTAAGATTTATTTATTTTGTTGGGGGGGGAGGCAGGGGAGAGGTCTTCAGACTCCCCCGAGTGCGGAGCCTGACACGGGGCTTGATCTCACGACCCATGAGATCATGACCTGAGCCAAAACCAAGTCAGACACCCAACTGACTGAGCCACCCAGGCAGCCCAGAGTTCTATTTTTATATGTGGTCTGGCCATTATCTGTTTGACTGTTCATTCTCTCAGGAAAAGCCTGCTGTCAGTCAGTCCCTTTATCCTAGATGCAAACAACTGTCACTTGGCCCTTCTCTTTTGGGTGTCTGCAGCCCCAGGGTAGGATGGAATAGGCCTGTGTTGAGGCCTATTAGCTAGCCCTCAACAAATCAGTCAGGAGGGTTTTTAGGAGGAGAGAGTCTCCTTGGTGTCCCTGAAGTCCTTCAGTGTCTCTCTGATTCAGGCCGATGTTGGAGAACTCTGGCACCTTGGCAGTGAGACATCTTGGGTATGACTTTCAATATTCAGATCAAAGAAGCAGGTCTCAAGAAGTGTTGCTTCCTCCACCATCATCCAAATGGGGAGCCAACCAGGCACTGGAGGCTCATTCAACAGCAAAAACTATCACCATCCAAAGCTGGCTGGTTTGCTCCGCAATCTGCTGGCCAGCATTGCCAAAGGGGCATTTTTATCAGAATGGGGGCTCAAGGTTGAAGGCCTTTAGGAAGGGCTTCCCAAGAGTCCAGATCCTGGAAATAGTTAACGTGTGCAATCTGATTTCAGGGGCTGTAAAGGAACCCTCCTTTCCCTCCCAACAAACTTGGAAAAAAAAAACACAGGGTGGCTGGGTGGCTCAGTCGCTAAGCATCTGCCTTTGGCTCAAGTCATGATCCTGGAGTCCCAGGATAGAGCCCCACGTTGGGCTTGCTGCTCAGCAGGCAGAGTCTGCTTCTCCCTCTCCCTCTGCTTCTCCCCCTGCTCATGCTCACTCTCTCTAATAAATAAAATCTTAAAAAAAGAAAAGAAAAAGAAAAAAGGCTCTATTCTAATCCTTCGGCTGTAGCTAAAACATAGTACTTCCAGTTACTAGTGATTTACCTTTCAGTGTGAATGAGTTCCAGACCTGTTCTTGGACATTTTTATTGGAACAGTGCAGGTAGGCCCTGGAATATATTGAAGGAACAGAGTAAACAGTTGTGGAGTACCTACTGATGGGTACCAGGTGGCATTAGAAACTAAGGCAGATTGGGGCACCTGGGTGGCTCAGCTGGTTAAGCCTCTGACTGGGTTTCTGCTCAGATCATGATCTCAGAGTCCTGAGATTGAGCTCTCCCCCGCCCCCAAAATCAGGCTCCACGCTCAGTGGGGAGCCTGCTTGAGAATTCTCGCCCTCTGCCCCTCCCCCCCCCCAGCAGGCCCTCTAAAAAAAAAAAATCTTAAAAAAAAAAAAAAGGACACGAAGGCAGGTTTTCTCAAGTGGGTCTCACAATAGCTATGCAAAGTTTTTTTTTCCCCATTGAAAAGATGAGGAAATTGATGCCATTAGTAACATTTTTTAACTACACACAAGCCACCATTTTTTCACATATTTTCTGTTGTTGCTTTTGCCCTCAAAACCTAATTTTTTTTTTCAAGGAGGCTCCAGGCCCAACGTGGGGCTTGAACTCCTGACCCTGAGATAAAGAGTCACATGCTCCACTAACTGAGCCAGCCAGGTTCTCTAAAACATAAAATATTTTTTATCTGGCCCTTTACAGAATAATGTTTGATGACTCTACTCTTGATCTGCCAAGCTCTAAACCTATCCCAAGTCAGATGACTCCTGTACTACATTCTTCTACATCTCTAGAGAAATACCTGGGGGGAAAAAAAAGACCACAAAAAATTAAACTATCATTCTATCCTTGGTTTTTAGAAAAAGAATTGATATGATAAATAGCCAAGGACAACCACCCCCCATCCCAGCATCTCTTATTTAAAAATATTGAAATATCATCGTTGGACCCGGTCGGAGGTCACGTCTCACACTTGTAAGACAGCTTCCCTTTTTGCCTTGCTGCCAGGAAGCTCAGAATGAACTTTATAAAACTGCAACAATATGCCTTAGCCTAGTTTTTTTTTTAACAAAATCATTTCTCCCAAATCCTGTTACTACTAGTCTCCTGTCCCGACTTCTATTTTAATAGGCCTGTAATAGCTGCCAATTATTCAATATATATTGAAAAGCTCCAGTCTTTTAAGAAGCAGGTTGGGACACAAATGATTGATTATTTTGAAATAGTAGCATGGACGTGCCTCATTCCATGATGCCCCTGGATGGAGACTTTCCGAGGAAAAGGGTCCTTCCCCCAAAACCTGGTAGCTCTCCCATGGTTTGGAATTACCTCCCAAGAGTGAAAGAGAAAAGCAGAGGAGGAGGGCAGAGTGTGGAGCTTGGAGACACACACACTCAGATTTAATTCCCGCTCTGCCTCCCTGAGCACTTCGGGAGCTGGTTCCATAACCTCTTCCGGTGGAATGCTGGCAGGAACGCCCACCCGTCGGGTTGACTTACAAGGGGCCAAACAAGATAATGTACAGAGCTATGCTCTGTATCATGCAAATTTTATTTATTCCCACAAATTCCTCATTTAAAAAGAATGATAGTTCTCATCTATGGAAAACCAGCAACAGTCCAGGACCCTCCCCTTCTACAGTTTTCATGTGGGATGAACCAAGCCTGGCTGCGGATAGGGGACGGGGCACGGGGGTGGTAACCTCACTCAAGATCCCTTGGCGAGATAGTGGCAAAGCTGAAACCAGACCCACGGTCTCTTGATTTCCAGGCTGGTGCTCTCTTCTCCAAGACAAGCTGCCTACTGCCCAACTCCTAGCAGAGGTGACAGCACCCCTCTGAGGATCCAGCACAAGTGCTTGGCACCAGAAGGTGTGTAAAGAATGAACAAAAAACCTGCAGGACCAGTTAAGCAACAAATCTTATATCATTTCACCCCAGATAACAAGTGACGTGGGAAAAAAAGGTCAAAGAAAAAATTAAATTTCCTTACTACTTACAGCCCACTGACAAGTCCTTGAAACAGGCAGAGTGACGTCCCTCTAGAGACTCAGCTGCCTCAATGTTAATACTTTGCTGGGCAAAAAGGCAATCTTAGCTATACCGACCCACCCCACCCACCCCCAGGATCCTGTAAGTCTTCTTTAAACATATAGAAATTCCTCTGGAAACTTCCTTTATCTCTACCCCCCAAGATGCATGTTGGCAATCATCCTCCAAGCATATGGTCCACTGATACACATCTGAAGAGTCTCATGAGTAAGGTTTTATTAGACAGCAATAAATGATCTTTTCCTAACAATAGCTAGCCCCCTCAAGGTCCTGGAAACCTTGTTTCCAAAATACCTTGGAGGCTTGAGCTGTCCCTAACCCCTCCCAACTTCAAAGTGTAATCAGTCACTGGTCACAACCGCAGTGCAGCTCTTTCTGCCCACGGGTCCTGTCCCATGCTCTAGTAAAACCACCTTTCTGGGGGCACCTGGGTGGCTCAGTTGGTTAAGCATCCAACTCTTGATTTCCGCTCAGATCAGGATCTCAGGGATGCTCAGCCGGGAGTCGGCTTGAGATTCTCCCTCTCCCTCTGCCCGCCCCCCAGCCCCACACTCTATTTTTTTTTTTTTAAGATTTTATTTCTTCATTTGAGAGAGAGAGCAAGAGCGGAGGAGAGGGGCCGAGGGAGAGGGAGAAGCAGACTCCCCACTGAACAGGGAGTCCAACGTGGGGCTTGATCCCAGGATCCTGGGATCATGACCTGAGCTAAAGGCAGCCACTTAACCAACTGAGCCACCCAGGCAACCCCCGCTTCTAGAAATAAATCTTTAAAAACAAACAAAACCACCTTTTTGCATCGAAGACTTCTTCAAGAATTCTTTCTGGACCATTTGCTCCGAACCCCAACATTTTCACATCAACACGCACTCAGTTATCTCAGGTGTGAGGTCCAACACTCTTCTTGGCCCCAGGCTTTGTTCTTCTCTAGGGTCCCCTGAAGGGAATCAACTAATAGTCTCCCTCTTCCTCCCTCCCCTTCCCCCTCCTCAGTCAGCACCCCCCTCCACCTCTGGGTGCAGGAAGAAGTGGCTGCTGGGCCATTAGGCTTGGGTTGGAGATAAGGAGGGGGTAGTTTACCTGCCCGTACAAAGTAGCAGTGCAGGGAGTGCACCTGGACGTCTTCGCTCACAGACTTGGCTGCAGCCACCAGCGCCTGGCCCACAATCTGACCCCCAAACAGCCGCTGGGTTGTAGGTACCCAGTAATGTCTTCCTCTGTGGGGAAAGGGGAAAGCAGGAAATACTTGGGCTGAACACAGGGCCAAATCCTGCAACCATCACTGAGCCTACAGGGAAGGATCTCTCTGGGATCCTTTTGAAATCTGGTGAAAGCCATGGACCCTTCTCCCAGGCAAATACCCTTACTCTGCATACAGCATACATATAACTTCAGGGCCTTCAAGACTGCCCAACCCTTCTGTGGACTTCAGTTAAAGATAAGGAACCAATCCCCTTATTTTACACAAAGAGAACAGGAATCAGAGAGGGAAAGTGACTTGAGCAAGGTCACAAAACTCAAATATTGCCAATCCTGAGCAGTATCTGCATCTTTTGCCCCCCAAGTCCAGTGTTTCTTCCACTGCAGTATTCCAGGATAAGGCAGAAGCCTCTCAAGGCCGTTAGGGGACTAAGATGAACCCCAAGAGCTGGGGGCAGACCGCATTAACGCCTGCCACTTACACCTCTCAACCTGGGGCAGTCCAGTGCTTCCAAGAACTAGATCTAGAACTCTTAAGAGCCCTGAGGCTTCAAGTCTAACCCTTCAGTGCACAGATGAAGAAACTAAGGCCCCAGAGGTGAAACTCCAGCTTTCTACCACTGAGCCCAGCCCAGTCCAGCCCTAGGTTAGCATTTTGTAATATAATGCATTCCAAGGTAGCCCTCCAGGAAGTTATTTGTAATTCATTAAGTAGGGGGAAGGGAAGTTAACACCTAAGATTGCTTCTGAAAAGCCAGTAGGAACCATGAAGGCCAAAACTATTAAATCCCTAGCTACCGAGAGCATTTAAGTGGTATCTGGAAGAAAACTGGCTCAGGCCTCAGAAAGAGTAATGAGCTATTAGGTCCAAGTGGTGGAGGGAAGGAGGTCTGTAAGAGGAAAAAGACAGTGAATGTGCAAGGAGCTGCTTATAAGTTTTAAACCTGATCAGCTGCGTGCACTAAGACAAGTGCACTTAGACAAGTCACCACCCTTTCTGGGCTGGCTCCCCCAGGGACATGACTCCTCAAGGGAGGCTGCGGAGAAAGCTATCTCAGGCCACCACTTTATTTGCCCAGATTGCTAGGGACTCCTAGTGGCGGGGCTGAGCAGACCTGGCGCACAGAGGGAGAAAGTTAGGGCAGCTAGGGCAGGTCTGTTGGGGACAAGTTCTCTCCCAATCGCTGCAAAGCCTGCATCCCGCACAGAGTCCATCCTCGTCCAGGGGGCTATCAGCAGGGGGCAACGCGGTGGCGGCAGTTTGAGATCAGAAACCTCTGTCCCAATGGGGGGGGGGGGCGATCCAGATGCGGCCGGCTACCTGAACAGATCCTCGTCTAGCGGCTCGAGGTTGAGCACGCTGGCAACCAGGACGCTGCCGAGGTCCCCGGGGGGATCGCCGCCGCCCTGCTCGTCCTCTGGAGCCTGCCGGGACGACATGGGGTTCACCTGCTGCCAGGACGCGGCGCCGGACGGACACGAGGAGACCGGCACTGAACGCTGAGCTTCTTCCGGCAGCTTGCTCCAGTAACCGGAAATCCCCTGCCAACCCTGAGAAAGCGGGATCCAAGTTATGATTGGCCGGCCCTCCTGTCAGTCTTCGCGAGAGGCTGGCTATCTTTCTCTGGTGATTGGAGAAGATGAGTGCCAGTCTGGAAATCCCGTGTGTGACTGGGTGTGACTGTGAGCGGGCGGAACCTGGGACTGAGTAATAAGGGATGGGTGCCTTTTTTTTTTTTTCCTCCCCCTCTGTCGGAGAGCGAAGACGCCCCCAGACCCATATATCCCGCTCAGCCCTAGGGGTACTCCTAAGCTAAGGCCACTCAGTTGGGGCCGACCCTTAAGGCATACTGGACACACGCCAGCCTGTAGACCCTCAGAGTATGACCTCTGAACCCTGGTGTTGATCTTGGGACCAACCCCTGGTGTGGGCTGAGGGGGCGGCCATGGAGCTGGGCAGCTGCTTCAAGACCTACGAGGATTTCAAGGAGTGCTTCAGCGCCTACAAAAAGGAGAACAGGTGCTCCTTCATTCTCAGGGACTGCGTCTCCGTCCGCTTCCACAACCTCAACCATGGCACCTCCATCCGCGAGGACATCCTGTAAGGGCGGGGCAGGAGGGTGGGGAGGAGGCCGGACTGTCTGTCCCCTGGAGGGAGGCCTGGAGGAGGAGGGAGAGGGAGTGCAGATGGGCCCTGGTCTCGAGCATTCAACAGGCACTAAGCACCTGTCCTGTCCTGGTGAAAAGAGCAAAACCTTCACAGGCATCGCTTTTTGACCACCCACTTCCCCTTCACTCATTCACTCCATTACAGCTTTCCCGGAATTCCCGGAATAACTGCAATTTGCCCCATTCTTTGAGCACCTTCAGTATCCCTCATACAAAGTACTGTCTTCACAAATAGGTAAAAACGCCTTCGCGATGATTTCCTTTGTCAGTGTTCTTTCGACAAAGCAGTTAACGTGTTCACTTGTTGGTTAGTTTGTGCATTCATTCGTTCATTTTGTACACGGTTCTTGAGCTTCTGAGATTTTTTTTAAAGATTTTATTTATTTGAGAGAGAGAATGAGAGAGCGAGCATGAGAGGGGGGAGGGTCAGAGGGAGAAGCAGACTCCCCGCTCAGCGGGGAGCCCAATGTGGGACTCGATTCCGGGACTCTAGGATCATGACCTGAGCTGAAGGCAGTCGCTTAACCAACTGAGCCACCCAGGCGCCGGAGCTTCTGAGATTAACAATAGTTTTTCAAACACTTCCCATGCCCCAGGCATCCTTCTCTGTAGTGTGCATGCTTTACCCCCACAGGACTGTATTGAGAATTATAGATAAATGCTATTTTTCCCTTTTGGCAGCTGAGAAAACTGGCTGAGAGGCTAAAATAAGGGTTCACAACGCCATTGTCTTCAGCGCTCAGGTGAAACAGCCCAGTGTAAGAAAGTAAAGAATGATGAAATAACAAGACACCAGGTCTTTGTAGCAGGACCACAGAGGTGTGACTGGGGCGAAATGGAGAGCAGGCCCTATCTAATCAACTCCAGCTAATGGCCACCAGGTGAAAATGAAGAGCCGGTGTTGCCAGAATTGGGGGCAGAAGTCAGAAATCCCAGCTTTGGGTCAGTATCCCCACTTTTTAGAAATCGCAAGGCAGTTCAAATTTGAACACGCTCCGTGGGGGCCAACTCAAAGTAGTTTATGGGCTCTCTGTCTAAATTACGTTAGGTGGTTAAGGGAGAGGTGAAGAGCTCTTCTTGAGTCTGTTGGATCTTAATTGTTTTTCAGCTCAAAATAATCCACATGCCAAAGTGGCAAATTCTGGGGCAGCCTGCCCTGAACCCCATCAGTGGTTAAAAGGGAGAGCTCAGGAGTCAGAAAGATGGGTTTTACCCTAGAGTTTGGGCAAGACTTAATTTCTATGGCCATTTTGTCCTCTGTAAAATGAGGTGGATGTGGTGAAGAGTAAATAACAAAATGCATGTAAGAGCAGAAACGTGGTGCTCTGTAAGTACTCACCGAAGTTGTTAACTAGTACATGTTAGAAAGTGGTACTTGGACTCAGTACTTTGAGAGGCAAATGTGCTGTGGGAATTAATCACTAAGTGACCGAAAGTCCCGTTCCGCTGGAAGATTCTATGATTTTTATACCGTTTCCCCTCTCATTTTTATATATGGCTGTTGTGTTTTTCTTTTTGGTATGTCTTTTGGGGATTGATATTCTTCGAACAGTCCGTGGAGTAGTCTCCTGTCTCTCTCCATTGCTGTTCAGTTAAATAGCTACCTTTGGGGCGCCTGGGTGGCTCAGATGGTTAAGCGTCTGCCTTCGGCTCAGGTCATGATCCCAGGGTCCTGGGATCGAGTCCCACATCGGGCTCCCTGCTCCTTGGGAGCCTGCTTCTCCCTCTGCCTCTCTCTCTCTCTCTCTGTCTCTCATGAATAAATAAATAAAATCTTTAAAAAAAAATAAAAATAAATAAATAAATAAATAGCTACCTTTTTCGGAACATATTTTTGGGCCGCATTCCAGACACTACTAAGAACTTTACAGGCACTGTTTTATTTAATCGTCATCACACTCTGAACTAGGCCCTTATCTGAGTTTTCATTTTCCATGTGTCCATAGTCACAAGGCCCGGTAGGAAAGTGGATGTCATACAAAAATCTTGCTAATAAAGCAGCCACTGATAAAATTAGTCAGTACTAAATAATTTCCTGCTTATCCCTACCAGTCCCATTAGCCTCTTTGGCACTCAGTTTCTGGCTAATCAATAGATGTGGTAAACATCAGGATAACATAAGTGAGACAGTAAATAAAGCATCATAGTGTTTGGGGAAAATGCACCAGGAAAAAAAAACAAAACAAAACCCAACAGTTGACACTGTAAGTCATGCTTTGATTATTTTAAGAATTGGTATATGCTGGGGCCCTTGAGTGGCTCAGTCGTTAATCGTCTGCCTTTGGCTCTGGTCATGATCCCAGGGTCCTGGGATTGAGCCCCACATCCAGCTCCCTGCTCGGCAGGAGGCCTGCTTCTCCCTCTCCCACTCCCCCTGCTTGTGTTCCCTCTCTTGCTGTGTCTCTCTCTGTCAAATAAATAAATAAAATCTTTAAAAAAAAAAAAAAGAATTGGTATATGCTGCCATTATAACCTACATTTTGTTAAATATATTTTTTTAAAAGATTTTGTCAGAGAGAGACAGCACAAGCAGGGGGAGCAGCTGGCATGACCCTGACATCAAGAGTCGCATGCTCTTCCAACTGAGCCAGTCAGGAGCCCCTAAATATAATATTTTGGCTACAATTAACTGAAAACTCTGATTCAAAAATGGCTTATTTCTTAGAAGCTCAGAAGGGATCTTTGAAGGTGACTTTCCATGGCCCAGGCTTTTCATTTCTTTCCATTCTGCCATCCTCAGGTCTCAGCTTTGCCTGCAGGAAGGCTCCCCACATGGCACAAATGCAGGGGTCATGTGCAAAGGGAAAAGCCTTCCTTGGTTTCCTGCAGATTTTCTATCATGTTTCTTTCTCCAGAATTGGGCCAGTATCCATGCCCATTCCTAATGAGATTACCTTAATTGGCTTAGACTAGCTCTGAAGTACTTAGCTATGTGGGGGAGGAATGGCAACCCAAATTAAGATGGCTTTCTGTTAGGAAGGAAAAAGGGGCTAAGGGCTGTTGAGTTAGCAACCCACAGATCCAGTCACAACTTTTTAAATGAATTCACTTTTAGTGGGTCTGGTTGTTTTTTTGTTTTTTTAAAGATTTTATTTATTTATTTGAGAGAGAGCATGGGAGGGAAGAGGGTCAGAGGGAGAAGCAGACCCCCCGCTGAGCGGGGGGCCCGATGTGGGACTCCATCCTGGGACTCCAGGATCATGACCTGAGCCAAAGGCAGTTGCTTAACCAACTGAGCCACCCAGGCACCCCGGTCTGGTTGGTTTTGAATGAGGTACTGACTCTTCATAGACCAGTACTCTTGTTATTTCCATGTTTACAGATAAGGATTTGGAGACTTAGAGGAAGTGAAATGACTTGTCCAGGTTCACACAGCTAATAAGTGGTAGAGCTGAAACTTAAACTCAGATCTTCTGACTTGAAGTCTTTTTCCTAACTCAAGTTATATTGTCTAAAATGGCTTTACTCCACCTATAAAAATCCTATTCATTGCTGAAGGTGTGATTTACACACAAGGACACAAATCTTATGTAAAATTAATCAGAAGCCTTAGTTAATCTGTGCCAGGCCCCAGAGAGTAAATCACTCCTTGTTCAGTTCTAAGTGTATTGCTTGTACCTCTCTTTTTTCTTTCTTTTTTTCTTTTTTTTAAGATTTTATTTGACAGAGAGACACAGCAAAAGAAGGAACACAAGCAGGGGGAGTGGGAGAGGGAGAAGCAGGCTTCCCACGGAGCAGGGAGCCTGATGCGGGCCTCTATCCCAGGACCCCGGGATCATGACCTGAGCTGAAGGCAGACGCTTAACGACTGAGCCACCCAGGCGCCCCGCTTGTACCCTTCTTTAACTATTCCCTTAGTATTTCACTGGCTGCCTGTGTGAGCCTCTCTCTGCTCACATAGACTTAGTGAGTGGAGACTATGTAATTAGTCTGTGTAGCCCTGTGAGCCACTAGTATCGTGTTCAGTACATAACAGAACTTGGTACATGTTTGAAATTAAACGAAGGACTTTTCAAAGTCATAGTTAGGAAAAGGAATAGTGCTAGGACCAGAAGCCAAGGGTTCTGCTGGAACGCTCCCAGTGGTCTTCCTAGTATACTTCTCATGTTCTACAAAGAGAACTTCCTGTGCTCCGCAGTCAATCATTTAACATTCATTTGGTACGCATGTGTACATTAACATTCATTTGAGCACCTGCTGTTTGCTAGCTGTGGGGATGGGCACTGGGAGCACACTGGCCGCGCTGTCCAGTAGGGAATACAGACACCTACAAAGTGGATGGGAAGCAAGGCTGGCTGACTCCCTTCCTCCAGATACTGGTTGAGTGATCTCAGATATAAGCAGTAAGGGAGATTCAGAAAGGTGTGAAACCTTGTGCCTGTCTTCAAGGGCGTGGATGCTTTAAGCCGTGAGACAACTCAGTACAGATTAAAATAACTGCAGTACTCAAATTCTTAACAAAACATTTGCATACTTTACTATATGTAGGTTATATCTCAATAAAAAAGATTAAACAAAGCAGGGAAAAAGGCTTCAACCTAGTACCCATGATGTTTGAAATGCATGATGCCAACAAGGACAGTATGTTTAGAGATTTTTTTTTTTTTAAGATTTCATTTATTTTTGAGAGAGAGAGCAGGAGCAGGGTGAGGGGCAGAGGGAGAAGCAGACTCCCCACTGAGCAGGGAGCCCAATGTGGGGCTCAATCCTGGGACTCTAGGATCATGACCTGAGCCAAAGGCAGACACACAACCGACTGAGCCACCCAGGCACCCCAGTGTTTAGAGGTTTTTAAGAAAGTTACTGAATCTGACTAGTGTGCTGAGGGTCAAGTTGACGAAGGTAAGAATGAGTATTCTGAGAAAGAAGAGATTTTGAAAGCAGACAGGCAGTATAAGGGTTAACTACACAGCCTGTAGCCAAGCAGGCTTAGTTCAAATCCCAGATTCTTACCCTTGAGGACATTTTTAAGCCTGTTTCCCCATCTGTAAAATGAGGATAATAGAACGCCTTTCCTAATATAAAATGGTGCGTGTTAGGGGCTTAATATAGCCTGGCGTATAATACCTTAATACATGTAGTACTGGTAGGAAAGAATGTAAAAGACTGGTTAAACTATTGGATATAGATGTGGAAAAGGAGGAATTAAAAAGAATACCAAGGTTTACACCCTCAGAGGTACAATTGGTCATTAATGGCACCAGGAAAGGTTTGAAAGACCTTTATGGTTAGCATTTGCCAGTATCTTTTTTTTAGACTAACCTAACAAACATGCACTAAGAGCACATGAAGTCAATCTAATGTGATGAGCTAGGGCTCTGCTAAGATGTTGAGCCGGCAAAAGGGTAGGGCCCAGTCTATGGACTTGGGGAAGGCTTCCTAAAAATGATGATGATGGTTGCATGTAGTCCTGAAGAAGGAGTAAGCTTTGAGATGAAGGCAGGTGGGAAGGGCATTCCAGAGAGAGACAAACACGAGCGAAGGCAGAGAGGTGAGACACAGCATAGTGAATAGGACACAGAATAGGAAGTTGTAGACAGTTTGTCTTTCTAGGGCACAAAAAATAAGGTGGTGAGGGGGTGGGAAAGGAGGCTGATGAGAGAGGCAGAGGCCACACCTCGGTCACCACTGACTGGCCTTGCCTACTACTGGGCTGCTCCAGCCCTTTCCTCGCCCTGAGCTAGGGATGGTGTTGCCGCCCCAGCACTGTGCACACAGCAGGTGCAGGCATTTTCAGCCCCGGACCACTCCACCCTGTTATTGCAGGCCTGACCTATCCTGTTTTTCTAAGCTTACCCCACAGGGTGGGCAGACAGGACCAGCTAGATTAGAGTGTTTGGGGATGGGTTAGTGAGGTGCCCAGGCTGTGTCACGTCATTCCAGAGGCTGAGATTTTCCCCCCTCTCCTGGTTGCTAGGACACTCCCTGAGGAGGCAGGGGTGTGACCCGTCCCACCCGTGGTCTATGCGTCATTCATCGGAACATCTTTGATAAACATCTGCTGAAAGAATAGCATTGTGTTAGATGCTTGGAATACACTGAGAAATAACTCATTCTTGCCACTTGATGACAGCCCCATCCAGTTGTTAAAGTACTTTATAAACACCCAAGAGAATGTCACAAGGCATAGGAGCTGTAGTAACAGTAGCAGCCTTCTATTTAGTGTAAATAAAAGGCTGATCCAGGCTATGGATAAATATTATGTCTGAGGCTTATTTAATCCCCATAACAATCTTTTTTTTTTTTCTTTAAGATTTTATTTTTAGGGCACCTGGGTGGCTCGGTTGAGCGTCTGCATTTGGCTCAGGTCATGATCTCCGGGTCCTGGGATCGACTCCCATGTCGGGCTCCCTGTTCAGGGGGGGAGTCTGCTTCTCCCTCTCGCTCTGTGATCTCTCTTTCAAATGAATAAACAAAATCTTTAAAAATTTTTTTTTATTTTTAACTAATCTCTACACCCAACATGGGACTTGAACTTGAAACACCAAGATCAAGAGTTGCACGCTCTACCAGCTGAGCCAGCCAGGCGCCCCAAATGCTCATAACAATCTTAATAATGCACACAGAGGGGTAGAGTGACTTGCCCAAGGTCAAAGAGCTTCTGAGTGGTGGAGCCCCAATTCATATCCAGGCCGTCAGCCTCCAGCATCTCCACTGTTTAACCACTAGGTATACTGCCACCCAGAGAAGCTTTTAAGCCTTTTATGTTAAATAAATGCTATGAGTTCAGAGAAGGGAGCAGTTACTGTGGGTTGAAGACATCCACAAAGCCTTCCTGGAGAAGGTGGGACCTGATTTGGCCTCGAAGCATGGGTATAGGAAAGGAGCAGATACTCATTTTAATTACCCCTCTCCTTTGAATCATCACTTTCAGCCTAGAATGGCAAAGCTGACAGGGACCTGAAGATCGTCTGACCCAGGGGTTCTCAGACTCTCTTAGGATTTGGACATTTTTGTTGAAATAAAAGATGAATAGAGATGTTTCCTGTGAGAGAGGGCCACTTGTACCATTGCTGTCTGGAGGAGGAGGAGGCAAAAGCAGTAGTTCCCAAAAGGCAGGAACAAAGGGGACACTTTAAACAGTGAGGAACCAGCTGGCCCTCTGCTGCTGCCTCTTGTCTGTTTTCCCTCGTGGCTTGCCTCACACTGAATCACTGGGAGCTGCAGATGGGCCACAGAGGGTGAATGAAAGGGAAAGGAGCGGGGCTTAGAACTGTGGACGACGAAAATGAATGCAGTGTTAGTTAGACAGGGTCTTGACAAAAGAGCTGAACACTTTGGGATTGGAGTGTGAATGTCAGGCTTCCCTCCCTATATCCTACACTGCCTCGTGATCTCTGGGACACGTATCTGCCACTGAATCCCTACGGGGTCTTGTCTTATAAGAGAAAGGGGCGGGCAGTACCTTTCTCACTGTCACCTCTACCTTCCCTAGATATGTGCAGGTGAAGTTTGTCTGTATTCGGACTCAGTCAAACAGGAAGAGAACCTCAGAGGTGGACATGTGCCCAGCATACTTGCTTCTGCAGTACAATGAGAAACTGGATAGGCTGTTTATCAGGGAACTCAACACCCAACATATCCATGTTGACTCCAAAACTGCAAGTCCTAGAGGAGACACCGCTGGCAAATCTCAAAAGACAGTGTGCCTGCAGAAATCCCAGCCCGCACAGCCCACGCAGCCCACAATCAAGAAAGACCTTGACCTGGCCGAGAAGTCCCCTGTTGAACCAGCATTTTGCTTAGATAAGGTCCAAGCGCCCTCAAAGCCAGAGCAGGAGGGCATCACTCCTTCTGACCTGGCCAAGATAGCGAAAGTGATGAAAAACTTTCTTAAGGTGGATGAGGGTTCCATGGCCTCTCTCAGCGTGGGCAACAGCCAAGACCTGGACCGGCTCAGCTTCCAGAGCAGCAAGATGAGCGATCTGTTCATCCGCTTCCCAGAGAATCTCTTGCTACACCGGGTGGAGAACGCCCAGGGCCACATCCTTTATGCTTTCTTGGTGGAGAACAAGGAACGAGAGGGTCGCGTGGTACACTTTGCCGTGCTTCAGGCTGAGACAACTACCTCCGTGGCCAAGATGCTGAGTATCTTCACGGAGTTCAACTCAGATTGGCCCAAGGTCAGGGTGGTGTTTGTGGACCCGGCCTTCCCTTATCGAACCATCCTGCAGGAGATCTTCCCTGCTGCGCGCATCCTCCTCTCCATCTACCACACCACCCGGCTCCTGGAGAAGAAGTTGCATCGGAGTTCAGCAAATCCATCCTTTAAAAGGCTCATGAAGGAAGCCCTCCGGGAAGCCGTGTTCGTCACTTCTGATGCCAGCCTGCAAAATCTCTGTCAGATGTCCCAAGCCTTACTAGATGAGCAGCTCTTCGGCTTCCTGCAGGCCCACTGGTTCTCCTGTGAACTGCTCTGGTACATGCACATGAGGAAAGGCCTGCACGCGTGTAACACATACATGGACAGCCTAGACGTGGTCACCAGCAAGGTGTCCAGCCTATTCCGGGAACAGCAGTCTCTGCTGGACTGCATCCTCCGCTTTGTGGATTATATAGACTTCTTTAATACCAAAGGCTTGAAGAACTTGCCCACAGCTCCTCCCAAGTTAAAAAGAGCCCGGCCGGCCAGCATGCCACCAAAGCCCAAGAAGGCGTTTGGAGTCTGTGGGGGGAGCCTCACCAGGCTCCCGGTGGAAGAGACCAAGCCAGGTCCACAGTGGGGGCAGCCGCGGCAGCAGCCACAGGTGCGGCCCTCCCAGGGCAGCATCTCCCAGGGCGGCATGCTAGACGCCTTGCACAGCAGTGGCTCCCAACTGGCCTATAAGCTGTGCCATAATGAGTGGGAGGTGGCACAGAACTCCACCCACCTGGTGGACATGGCTGGCTCCTCAGTGGACATTCAGCTACTGGAGGATTCTCACCAGGTGAGCAAAGATGGCTGTAGCTGCAGCTGTTCCTTTCATCGGTGGTACCACCTGCCATGCCGGCACATCTTGGCCCTGCTGCACACCAGCCAGAAGCCCGTGGGAGAAGCCATGGTGTGCCGCCGGTGGCAGAAGAGGTACCAGCATCTCCTTGGGCCCAGTGGGGAGCTCCGGGACCCCATCATGGTCCCAAACACAGGCCAGCCTGGGAGGCAAGGACGGAGTGACATGATTCAGGACCTAAGCAGGGAGCTGGCAAACCTGCTCATGCAGAGCGAGGGGCCAGAGCTAGAGGAGCGCTGTTCCACCCTGCGCAAGATTGTGGACATCTGGGCGGACCCCTGCCAGCCGCCTGAGCCCAGTCAGCAGCCAGAGGACTTCAACGATGTGGGCCGCCTCCCTTTCCTCTGGGGAAAGCCAGAGGAAGGGGAGGGACTCCCTCCCACAGGAGCCACGATTCATGATTGAAGCACTTGCACTGGCACATTGGACCACAGGCCCCTATCCTTGGAAGTCTTGAGAGCTCAAGGCGGGCGGTACATGCTAGGGGCCAGCATTCTCACCAGGGTCTTCCTAGGTAGGGCTAGGAAGATTGTTACAACAGGGGGAGGAGGAACCCCACTGGGTGACAGGTCCTTTGAATCCACCTCCTTTTCTGCCCTACCTTTGTCATTCCTTGGGAGCCTCCTTCATTGTCAAGGCCAAAGTTATCTCCGTGCTGAAAGGTCACCCCTCTTTCTGCCCTGACTCCTGAGATCAGATCTTACTCCCATTAGAGAGATGAACTCCTGCCCCAAGATAGGGTGAGACAAAATATACCTGGTAAAAGGACCTGTTTTCGGGGAGGAAGGGACGGAGGGTGACCTTGGCTGTTGCTGCTCTTTACGAAGATTCTGTTATTTGTACTTATTTTTTTCATAGTAAATAAAGGTTGTGTGTTTTTAATAAATAAGCGGGGGAACTGTGTGCTGCTTGCACAGGGAAGGAATCTAATGGGGGTTGTGGAGTGCGACAGCACCTGCTGCCTTAAATTCAAAGACGTAGCAGTCCACCACCGACTTCACCCTCTTCCTACCAACCAAGGCTTCAACACTGACTTCAGGCTGCCTAGAATTCTAGCAGGAGGAGGCCAAATAGCTGTGGGGCGGGGGAACCTGAACCCTAGACTCCACTGCCTGTATTTGCTGGGGGGACTGTGGGCAAGTTTCTAATTTCTTTGACCCCTGGCTTCTCATCTGTAAAGATGATGTTGGCCTGTTCTAATCCCAATTTACCCTCTAGGTTTATATAAACAGAACATTTTCCTTCCAGTTCTAAGCCCCAGCATGGACTTCTGTTGTTGCTAGTTTGTAATCTTTTTTTTTTTTTTAAGATTTTATTTATTTATTTGACAGAGACAGAGACAGTGAGAGCAGGAACACAAGCAGGGGGAGTGGGAGAGAGAGAAGCAGGCCTCCCTCTGAGCAGGGAGCCCAATGTGGGTCTCGATCCCTGGACTCTGGGATTATGACCTGAGCCGAAGGCAGCTGCTTAACGACTGAGCCACCCAGGCGCCTGCTAGTTTGTAATCTTAATCACCTAAAACCTGGGAGCTACCCAGCTTGCCCAGATGTCATCTTCAGGGGAACCGAGGTCAAAGGTGGCAGTCAGTCTTGGCTCCTGCACTAGTCTGCCATGACCTCAAACAAGTCACAGCGCCATTCTGGATCTCTTCTGTAAAACACTGGAGGGGCTGGGGCTGGGCAACACAAGGTTCAGCTCTCACAAGATCATCTGGATTTCCTCAACTCTAAGGGCTGGGCCCCTGACCCCTGATGGAGAAGTCAGAATCTGAGACCTGGGCCTCAGTTTCCCCATCAGGCTGAAGACACAGTACAACCACATAGGCATCCTTTCCTACCCGACCCGCCCCTACACACACACACACACACACACACACACACACACACACCCGGGGCTTTGGAATTTGATCAGAAAAGAAAGAAAAATCCATAAAGCACTGCTATTTTCCTTTTCATTTTCGGCCTCTGAGGAGTTTCCATAGTAACACGCCCTTCCAGAGTCTTCTCCCCAGGCGCGGGGCTTCGGAGTTCCAGCCTCAGGGCTCAGGCTCGCCTGGATGCTAGAGTCCTTGGGCTTTCATTGGCCACCGCCAGCCGAGCCCCTCGTAACCCTAGGAACAGCACCCGCCCACAAATCGCCGGGCTACGATTGGCCCAGGCCCCCAAAACCGAACGCGAACTCTTCCGGCCATTGGCCCGAGTCACGGCGAAGCCGGTCCCGCGGTTGGTGAGCCTAGAGGTCAGTCAGAGTCAGAGGCAGGGTCAAATAGGGAGAAATGGCGACGGAGCGAAGCCGTGGGTGAGTGATTTCTGAAGGGGTGGAGGTGTGAGGCGATTGACGACCGCGGTCAGCCATGACACAGCTCCCAAAGGGGTGGGAGGTTGACTTCTCTTCTGGCTCCGGCCGGACTCCGAATGGGAACGTCTGCCATCTACATCCTCCCACCCGGGTTAGAGGTGAGAGGTGAGAGGTCAGAGGCTGCGTCCTCTCTCTGGTGTTTGGACCTCAGGTACTGTGGAAAGCAGTCAGGATCCCGAGCCAAAGACTGAGCTTCCAGCCACTTAAGGAGTAATGGTGGGCAAATCACTTAACCTCTTTGAACCTCAGTTTCTCATCTGTAAAATGGGGACAGTAACCCGGTTTGGGGCAAATAGAGGAAACTTTTAAACAGAGTACTGCAGTTAATAGAGGGATTTATGGAGGGAGGAGCAGCCATGCACATTTGATAGCCTCTGTGCGTGGTTCAAGGGCTTGAGGCTCAGAGGGAGTCACTGACTTGCCCAGAATCATACAATTTGAGGGGGAATTATAGTTCCCTTATATATACTCGGATCAAATGGAAGAATGGATGCCAAGTGGTAATCTGTAAATATAGAGTGCTAGACAAATATTTAAAATGCTATTTAAGGTGGGGGCTGGGAGACCATATGCAGCTCTAGCCTTCACACCCAGTTAAATCTCTGGGAACTGAATCTTTCCATGGCCAGTTTATCAGTTAGGTCTCAGCTCCAATGTCATCCCCTCTCCCGACCCAGAGAGAGCTTCCCTGGCCACCTTAGCTAAATATCTCTCCCTCCCCCAACTTACTCCCTACCTGTTACCCAGTTCTGTGGTCTTTGCCTGTTATATCTATATCTGTTTACATGTTTATTATGTGTCTCCCCCAGAACAGTGCTGATTGTCTGGATGAATAATCGAGGAGCCAAGCCCCTACTGTCTCCTTAAAATTCTGTTCCTCTCCATACGCCCATCTTTGGAACAAGATCAGGGAACTACATTCCGGCTTCAGCTTAGGTGGAGCTTGAGATCCTGAGATTCTCCTGGCAGAGAAAGTATTTTGACCTTGGCATCTAGACATCTCCCATCTCCCCCATGGCCCTGACAATGCTGAATGAGCTCCTGATTGAGGACCCAAACGCACCTATGCTGCTGTATCAGGTTAGCAAGACTGCTCAGTTAGATACCGTCAACTACCAAAGCTGCTTTATGCAAGGTGTCTTTGCCCATTTCCCTGAGATCTTATTTATCCACCGGACCTATAACCCAGTAGGCAAGGTGCTATATACCTTCCTGGTAGATGGACCTCGGGTGCAGCTGGAGGGTCATCTTGCCCGGGCAGTCTACTTCGCCATTCCTGCCAAGGAGGATGCTGAGGGCCTGGCCCAGATGTTCCAGGTGTTCAAGAAGTTTAACCCAGCATGGGAGAGAGTCTGTACCATCCTGGTGGATCCCCACTTCCTCCCGCTGCCCACCCTCGCAATGGAGTTCCCCGCAGCCGAGGTCCTGCTCTCGGCCTTTCACATCTGTAAGTTCCTCCAGGGCAAGTTCTATCAGCTGTCCCTTGAACAGCCTGTGGAGAGGGTGCTCCTCACTTCGCTTCAGAGCACGATGTGCTCAGCCACAGCTGGCAACCTGAGGAAGCTCTATACACTCCTGAGCAGCTGCATCCCTCCGGCCCAGCTGCCTGAGCTCCACTCACACTGGCTGCTCAATGACCGCATCTGGCTGGCCCACCGCTGGAGAAGCCGAGCTGAGAGCAGCCGCTACTTCCAGGGCCTGGAGGTCACCACCCGTGTCCTCAGCCAGCTCTTCGGCACCACTCCATGTGTGGAACAAGGCATGGCCTCTCTGCTCCGATACATGCAGCAGAACGCGGGAGACGAGGCAAGCTTCAGCCTGGGCCTGAGTCCCCAGAACAGTCACGCCCCCTTAGACGTCAGCCCCGAAAGCCCCAAAGTGGAGCAGCTGGTAGAAGCCCGCATCCAGCGCTCCCTCAATGCCATCTGCACGGGGCCGGCCGCCCAGCTCTGTCTGGGTGAGCTCGCTGTGGTCCAGAAATCTGTGCACCTCATCGGCTCCGGCTCGGAGAAGGTGAACATCCAGATCCTGGAGGACACCCATCGGGTGCAGCCCCAGCCCCCTACCAGCTGCAGCTGCTACTTTCACCAGGCCTTCCGCCTGCCCTGCCGCCACGTCCTGGCCATGCTCAGTGCCCGCCACCAGGTGCTCCAGCCCGACATGCTGCCGGCCCGGTGGACGGCAGGCTGTGCCGCCGGTCTAGATAACATCCTGGGCAGCAAGTGGAGTGAGACGCTGGATAAGCACTTGGCCGTGGCTCTCCTCACCGAGGAGGTGGGTCAGCTCTTGCAGCACTGCAGCCAGGAGGAGTTTGAACGGAGGTACAACACCCTGCGGGAGCTGGCCGACAGCTGGATCGGCCCTTATGAGCAGGTCCAGCTCTGATTAACCCTCCATGCCCAGAGATGCACATGCACATGTACACACTCACATCCACCCCTATACACACAACATAGAGTCACACTATTACACTTCCGTGGGCCCACCGCGCCCCCTCCGTGGCCCCCTCTGGCTCTGGATGCACCATCATGAAAGCTTGCCTTCCAGGAAAGGACAAGGGCCTTCTATTCTACCACAGCCTGTTACCTAAAATGTGTCTAGTTCCTAAGACAGGAGTCTGCAAACCTTTTCTGTAAAGGGTCCGGTGGTGAATATTTCAGACTTTGCTGGCCACAGTTTCTGTTGTATGTTCTTGGTTTGCTTTTGTTTGGCAGCCTCTTCAAAGGCTTAAAAACCATTCTTAGCTCCAGGGCCTTAGAAAAAGGTGGCCCTGCTCTAGGATAAGACACTGGGTGGAGATCAAGGGCAGGGTTTTGGTAACAGCTTCCCCAGTCATTAGATGACTCACCTGACCCACAGAGGAGAGGCGGTGGATCCCAGCCTTTGTCCCCTGGCCCCCACCTGGAGGTCATTAAAGTCAATGTTGCCTATTCCAGCACTCGTCTTGTCTTGTCTTCTAGAAGGCAGCAGAGCAAATATCGGGGAAAAGAATAGACTTTGGAGTCTGACACTACATGCAAATCCCGGTTCTTTCTCTGCCTGCTTTTTGAGGCCTGATTGTAGCTTTTACTAGCTCTGGGACATCAGGCAAGTCACCCCTCAAAAGGCTCAATCTGTTCATCTGTAAAAATGGAGATCCTCACAGCATTGCTAAGATTAAAGAATGCATGTAATGGGCCCATGACCAGTGGGTGCTCAAATAACTGTTCATTTTCCTTCCTTGCTCTTGGTCCCATCACTTGCCCTCAGCTGGCTGGGAAATGTAAGGCAAGGGGAAAATTCACATTGCCTAGGACTTTGTACCAGACATCTTGATCGAATCCCAAAACAATACAAAAGAGGCCTCCACTCCAAGCCAGGCCCCCTACCTCAGGTAATTTTCATTACACCATCTCCTAACTTAGTGGTGTCTGGAGAAACTTCCTGGGGTCTGGGCCCTGATGAAAGACTTGTATTGACCAGAGTGGCTCAAAGAACCCCCTTATCCCCATCCATGTCACAGGCACTCCCAATTCTATCTGCCCAAAAACCATACAGAGAAGCCACCCTATGTGTCTGGTGCTATTTCATCCAGCTACAAGCAGGAGCCAGGAGGCTGGCCTCTCCTGGATCTCATTAGAGGCGCTTGCCCAGAGGCTGTGTGGGCACGTGCCTGCTCCCGCCGCGCCCCCTCCATGGCCCCCTCTGACTCCGGATGCACCATCATGAAAGCTTGAGCCGCCCGGATCAGGTCCTCTTCCCGCAGGCCTGGGACAGGCACGGTGGGGATGCCAGCGATCATCATGGCCAGGGTGAGGATGCAGATGTCAGGCTGGGAGCCGGCCTCCTTCCCCACTGCCTCAGAGGACGTCGGTAGAACCCCTGGTGATAGCCCACACAGCAGCAGGGGCCCGGGCCTGCCAGGGCCACCCAGGTGGGGAGCTCTGCTTCTGGAGCATCCATCCTCCCAGCCCAAGCTCTCCGGCTGTCTTGTGTGGGGGAATTTGTGGTTGTATTGGCCATACTCCTTCCGCTGCAGTGTCTCCCAGCTAGCTCCCCCAGGGCAGCCCCTGGCTTCTGGCACTGCCAGGGCCAGACCCCAGGCCTGGGCAACAGGTGCCACCTGCTCAGCTTTCTGGCCCAGTGGGCCTAGTCCACTAGAGGCCACCACCACTGGCTCTATAGGACTATAGAGGCCAAGGGATGAGCCTGGAGAAACAGCCCCACCTGTAGAGACAGGAATGAGATGGAATGTTATTCTTGGTGTCTTTCAGGAGGCCCTGAGGGGCAGGGCATAGGATCAAGAGCACTGGAAACAGGAGCAATTAAGACCAGCCCAACAGGGCTGTCTAGTGGTTGGGAACTAGGTGTTTTACTTGTATCCACAGCCCCAGTCCCCAACACCGAGTAAGTACTGGAGAAGTGTTTGTTGAGTCAATGAGTGAGTTAGCAGGTAGCTACTAGCAAGGACTTTTGGAATGGCTTTCTTCAGAGAATTGACTCCAGGGCCAGCCCAAAAATGTCCAGCAGAACCTCCACCTCCCCAGAGCCAGGAAACGAGTTCTCAGGGAAAGTTGTGGTACCCCCTCCAGTTCCAGGACCCTCTCTCTCACCTTGGCTGGAAGGCAGAAGACCTTGATGAGTTTGTGGAGACATGAAATAGGACATGGCTGCCCCAAAGCCCCCGTTTGTGAGGGAACAGTTGTCTGCCTCCAGTCCTACCCTTTCCACCATTCTAGAATGTCACCTCATAGTCCCTCCCCTTTACACCTGGAACCCACCTCACAGCACTGACCTGTTCATTCTAGAACCTGTATATGACAATGGCATGGGGTTAAGAGTGCTGGACCAGGACATTCTAGGTTCTTACCTCTACTTTGGGCAAGTCACTTGGACAGTTTTGTTCCTTGATACTCTCCTTTGTAAGGTGGAAGTAATGACTACCCACTCCCTCACCAGAAGTTGTGAGGATTAAATGAGATTATCTGTAATGGAAGCAAAGGATCAGAGATACAAATAAAGAGGTGAGTGCTTTGTGCTCTGCAGTATGAGAGAAGTTCTCTGCACTTACTCCTTTGCTGTGTGACTTTGGAATACATTGCCACCTCTAGGCTTCGTTTTCCCATCTGCAAAATGAAATCGTTGGTCCAGGGCACTGGGTCTCATGCTGGGATGCACATTAAATTCTCTGGGGAGCGCTTAGAAATCCTGATGCCCAGGGTGCCTGGGTGGCTCATTCGGTTAAGCGACTGCCTTCGGCTCAGGTCATGATCCTGGAGTCCCGGGATCAAGTCCCGCATCGGGCTCCCTGTTCGGCAGGGAGTCTGCTTCTCCCTCTGACCCTCCCCCGTCTCATGTGCTCTCTCTCTCTCTTTCTCATTCTCTCTCTCTCAAATAAATAAATAAAATCTTTAAAAAAAAAAAAAAAAAAAGAAATCCTGATGCCCAGCCTCGTCCCAGACCAATTAAATCAGAATCCCTGGGTCAGACCCAGTTAGCAGTATTTTTCAAAGTTCCTCAAGTGGTTACAATATATGCCAAAGTCAAGACCTCTATTCTAGGGGAATCCTCCTCAATCCTGGCTGAGCTTCTACAAAAGAACAACGTCTAGGCCTAATCCTCCAACAAATGGAATGGGACTCTCTGGAGATGGGGTTTGGGGCATCAGCTCTTTAGTTTATCCCACATAATGCTAATGAGTAGCCAGGCTAGGAACCAATGATCTAGGTGATGTCCATAATGCTCTGTCTAGGGGCACCCAGGTGGCTCAGTCCATTAAGTGTCTGCCTTTGGCTCAGGTCATGATCCCAGGGTCCTGGGATGGAGCCCCGCATCGGGCTCCCTGCTCTGCAGGGGAGGCTGTTTCTCCCTCCTTCTGCTCCTGCTCCTGTGCTCTCTCTCTTTTGCTCACTCTGTCTCTCAAATAAATAAAATCTTAAAAATAAATAAATAAAAATAGAATACCCTGTCTTGCTCTGACCTGCTAACCCACAGCGATTCTAGAAGGAGTGCCGCTCACAGGCTTCCAGGGCAAGGAGACCCTCCAATGATCAGTGTCAGCATCGGCTGTGTTTATTTCCAGGCCTGGCTGGCAGCAATATGGCCAGCTTCAGACCAGCCACAGCTCCGGGGCCAGGACACGCTCCTGTGGCCCTGTTTCAGGGCGGCTGCAGGCCTTTACTCGTACTTGCAGAAATCCTTAAGTCCTTTCGGCAGGTGGAGCCCATCAATGGCCAACCGGTGCACCACGCTCTTCTGGATGACTAGGCGGCACAGAGTCTGCAGGGATGGCACTGTGGAGAGAAGGCTGTCAAAGGCAAACTGAACTGGAGGGGGGTTTTGAGGCTGAGACCCAGAAGATCTAGGTCCTGGTTCTCCCTTTGTCATTAACTTGGGCAAGTCCCTTCTGCTCTCCAGGTCCAGCCTGTGACACAGGGCTGTTCATGTGGTTGACATAAGCACCTCTTTCGAAACCTCCACAATGCAGCAGCCCTATTTCTATTTTAACCCTCCCTTAGCAGTTGCCAGGGGTACAGGTAGTGCCTGATTCACCCGTGCACGCCCATCCTCCAGCACAAGTCTGACACAAGAGTGGGTTCTAGTTCACTGAATTCATAAAATGATCAGAGGTATAAATAAAGGGCTTAAGAGGGCTATAAAGGACCAGATCTCACGAATAAAACGTTCTCAATCTGGAGCCTATGATGTCTGTAAACTGGTATGCCCAAATCTAGGAGCATTTGTCTAATAAAAGAGCACACAATTTTCAAAGCAACCCGGGTATAACAGTTTAGAATACCTGCCCTAGGTTAATACAGAAGATACTGGCAAAGCAAGCAACCTAATGGATCACAGCTGAGATGGCGAATCGGAGGCCCAGAGCCAGGGACTGACTTGTCCAAGATCCCAAGCAGAGGCAGAATTTGAAGTCAGATTCCCCAACTTCTAAACTAATGCTGGACAGACCAAAGCCTTGCTAGCTGGCTTGGGAATCCTAGCAAGTTCCTGTCCCCGCACTGGGCCAGGAGGGGTCGCTGCTCAGGGGGTGGGATACCTACAGCCGTACTCGAGCTGGACCAGGCGCACGCTCTTGGTGGAGGCAAACACGTCCACCACTGCGTAGAGGGGCTGAGCGGCTGGCAGCCCTCGAGCGCTGGGGCCCATGTCCTCGCCGTTGATGACGATGTGCATGTCGGCCGTGCCGTCCGGGCGCGGGCAGAAAAGAACGCCCAGGCGGCTGCGGCGCGCGGTCGGAGGCAGCACGTTCAGCTCATACAGCTGATCCAAGAGGTGGCTGTAGAGCCCGGGCCGGCTGCGACCCACCAGGCGGTCGCGGGGAATGCGAAACTGCTCAATGCACAGATACGGTTCCACCAGGAGGGCTGGGGGGCGGCCGGGGACCAATGCCTCTGCCTCCGGGCGGTCCTCCCGGGGCACGCGGTTGTGATGGCGCGTGATGGCGAAGACCCAGGTGTGGCCGAGGCTGACCAGGTCGGGCAGCGAAAACTCGGGCACGGCAGCCAGAGTGGCGGGGTCCAGCGCGGTCAGGCCGAGGCGCAGGTGCCCGCACCAGCCCAGCTCTTTCTCCTCGATCTCGACCAGGAATACCTGGCCCGGGGCCAACGGCTCGCGACTGAAGCATACGCCGTGAGCGAAACTCTCCACGCGTGTGGCCCGCGTCCCGGAGGGGTCCACGCGGATGTTGGCACCGTGCACCTGGTGGAAGCGGGTGGGAGGGGGCTCGGGGCGCGCGGACCGCCAGGCCGCACCCAAGTCCACGCGGTCTGAGACAGCAGCCATCTCCCGGCCACGAGACAGGCTAGCGGGCGCCGGGCGCTATTTTGGGAGGCGTGCTCAGAGGGTGACCGCGGGGGCACCAAGTAAGGTAACCCTCCCATCCCCCCGACTGCCTTCCTCGAGGCTCTGCCCTGGGGTCCTAGCGCCGCTTGCTCAGCCATTCCGCCTGGACCCGGGCCCCCGGGAGGCCGAGGCATCCTGGCCGCCCACGTCTAGGTCATCTGATGGCTGGCGCGCGCGAGACGACCTGGGAGGACCGCGGACTCTGACCCCGCGCAGGCCGCCGCCTGCGAGCCACCGGTCCAGGGGACCCGGCGAGGCGCCGGAGGATGGTGGTCACGTGACGCCGGCACCCACGTGACTCCGACTCCACATGACCTCCCGCGGCCGGGCCCCTCCTGGAGAGCGAGGACGCGGGGGAGCAGAGGTGAGGGCGCCCGGGGAGGCTGGAGGGGACCCGCAGCCCAGGGCCGGGCGGCGGGGCGGGGGTGAGGGGCGCTGGGGCCCGGCCGGGGACTCCTCTGGCAGCCACGCCGCCGCCGCCAGCTCCTCGGCGGGGCGGCCACACGGAAGCGCCGAGGAGCGAGGGAGCGCGGAAACAGGCTGCCCCGCTTGCTTCCGCAGATGGTCGGGGCCGCGCTGTCGCCGCCTTGGCTGCTGCTGCTGCTGCTGCTGTTGCTGCCCTGGGCGCCCCCGGGCCAGGCAGCGCCGGACCTGGATGAGATCCAGTGCCTGCCCGGGTTGGCCAAGCAGCCAGCTTTCCGCCAGTACTCCGGCTACCTCCGTGGCTCCGGCTCCAAGCACCTGCACTACTGGTCTGCGGCCCTCCCTCCGGGGCGGGGAGGGGACGGCGCGCGAGCTGGGGGAGGGTCTGAAGACCCCCGGGGGAGCCTGGGAGCAGGGAGCGCTGGAAGGGGTCCCTCCGCCTGCACCCACCCTGCTCTGCCTCCCCTCCCAGGTTTGTGGAGTCCCAGAAGGATCCCAAGAGCAGCCCTCTGGTGCTTTGGCTCAACGGAGGGCCCGGCTGCAGCTCCCTAGATGGCTTCCTCACGGAGCACGGCCCCTTCCTGGTGAGTGGGAAGCCACTGTCTCCCCCCTACCCCCAGCCAGGAAGGGGAGAGGAAGGGTACTGTCCCTAAAGGAAAAGACTGGGGAGGAGGGAGAATGGGACTTGGGGGTGTTCCCAAGTGTGCCCTTTCCCTGAGCTTGGGTTCCGTCGTCTGTACCATTGGCTTGACTCTCTGTACCTCTCAGGGGTTTTGCCCGAAGGGGGAGTGCCCAGCAAGGTGGCCCTTTTCCTTCCACCCAGCTGGCGCTTGGCACTTAGCCATCTCTCTCCTCCTCAGGTGCAGCCAGATGGTGCCACCCTGGAGTACAACCCCTATTCTTGGAACCTGGTATAGCTGGAGCTGTGGGTCCTGTGGGGGTGTCTGGGCACTTGGATGGGGTGGGGAGCCTTCTTCAGTTGCTTTCCTCCTGCCATGTAGATTGCCAACGTGTTGTACCTTGAGTCCCCAGCTGGGGTGGGCTTCTCCTACTCTGATGACAAGACTTACGCAACCAACGACACCGAGGTGAGTCCAGTGCCCGCCCCGTGCCCCGTGCCCCAGCCTCCCTGGTTCTCTAAGGGTGGCACGACCCGGGGGGAGAAGAACATGGCCTTGGAGCCTGTTTTTGGCTCTGTCACATACTGTGTGTGGTCTTGGCAAAGCCACTTCCTCTTGCTCAGAGTGGGTGGGTGTCATTATCTCTGAGGTTCTTTTTTTTTTTTTTTTTTAAGATTTTACTTATTTATTTGAGAGAGTGAGAAAGAGAGAGAGAGAGAGAGAGCACATGAGAGGGGGGAGGGTCAGAGGGAGAAGCAGACTCCCCGCTGAGCAGGGAGCCCGATGTGGGACTCGATCCCGGGACTCCAGGACCATGACCTGAGCCGAAGGCAGTCGCTTAACCAACTGAGCCACCCAGGCGCCCTATCTCTGAGGTTCTTTCCAGCTCAAATAGCAGAACCCTTTGATTCCCTCCATCCTGCTTTCCCTAGGTCGCCCAGAGCAATTTTGAGGCCCTGAAGGATTTCTTCCGCCTCTTCCCTGAGTACAAGGACAATGAGCTTTTCCTAACAGGAGAGAGCTATGCCGGCATCTACATCCCCACCCTGGCGGTGTTGGTCATGCAGGATCCCAGCATGAACCTTCAGGTACAGGGCCGCTGGCAGGAGGGAAGTGAGGCAGCTTATGGTCATGGCCTTTCGGTGAGCGAGGTCAAACAGGCCATCTTCCCCGTCCAACCTGGTCTCCTTTGTAACGTGCTTGCCACTGCCTGGCCTGCCTCTGCTCGTGTGCCTCCCACGACAGGAAGCTCACCTGTCAGCCAGCCAGCTCTGTTCTTTGAGTGGCCTCGCCACAAACCACCTTGGATTTCAGCTTCCAGATTGCTGGAGGTCTGGGTGTAGTCAGGGGAGGCTCCTCCTCTCCCTCCAGATGACCTGAATGCCCTGGGTGTTTCACAGGGGCTGGCCGTGGGCAACGGACTCTCCTCCTATGAGCAGAATGACAACTCCCTGGTCTATTTTGCCTACTACCACGGCCTTCTGGGGAACAGGTATGGGAGGGGGCGGTTGGGCAATCTCCAGGGTGGGGCAGGTCATGAGATCTCAGGTCTGCTCTCCAGGCACAGGCGTGACACCCCACGGGGCCCTACCATGGTTTATGAACAGGAGGTGGGGGCTGAGGTTGCTGGAAGGGACTGAGGAGGGCTGGCAGGGTGGCCCCAGAGTAGCTAGGTTTGGAACCTACATACCATTCCCTGTGATCCGTTTCCTCGTCCCCTGGGGGCAGGTGGTGGTGGGAGGTTGGAGGGAGAGGGTGGGAGGCCCGCTTGGGGCCTGAACACTTTCATGCATCTCCTACAGGCTCTGGTCTTCTCTCCAGACCCACTGCTGCTCTCAAAACAAGTGTAATTTCTACGACAACACTGACCCAGAATGCGTGACCAATGTGAGGTTCTGCCCCCAACCTCTTGTCACCCCGACACCCCCAGCCCAGAGAACGGGACCACATCCCCTCCTTGGGGACTCCCTAACCCCGTGTCCCCTATGGCTTTGCTGTCCTGCCTCCTTCAGCAAGTTGGTGTTTTCTGGGACACGTCGAGGGATGTGTTCCTATCCCCACTTCCTGTGACCTCCTGGGCAAATCCTGTAACCCCTGGGAGGGAAAGGATCTCTCACTTATCGAGCACCTACGGTGTGCCAGGCACCGGGCTGACGTAGGTCAGTGCAGATTATTTAATCTTCAAGATTCTCCTTTAGGGAAAATTGTATTGTCCACATTTTCCGTTAGAGGAAACTGAGGCCAAGAATGTTAAAGTCACTCGCCTGAAGTCGCAGTGCTAGGGAGTAGAGGCACCAGGGTTTGGACCCTGGGCTGGCAGATTCCTTCCACTGAGCCTCAGTTTCCCTACCTGTAAAATAAAGCGGGGGAAGGGTAATGACAAGAGGTGAAGTAGGAGAGCGATCTTGGGACGCATTGGTGGGATCCTGGGGAGGCCGGGGTTCTGTGACACGGGGTGGCTCGGCGTGTCATTGCAGCTGCAGGAAGTGTCCCGCATCGTCGGCAACTCCGGCCTCAACATTTACAACCTCTATGCCCCCTGTGCTGGGGGTGTGCCTGGCCATTTAAGGTAGGCCCTGCGGTGTGTCCGGGGGGGGGGGGGTTGGGTCCAGCCTCACCTGAAGGCCGAGGCACCCATCCCTCACTGCACTTGCAGGTACGAGAAGGACACTGTCGTGCTCCATGACTTGGGCAACATCTTCACTCGCCTGCCGCTGAAGCGGATATGGCATCAGGTGTGCAAGCGCCCGGCTTCTGGTGGGGGTGGGGCAGGGAGGCGAAGACCCTGACCTTCAGGCGGTGCCGCCAGGCGCTGCTGCGTTCCGGGAATAGGTTGCGCATGGACCCGCCCTGCACCAACACCACGGCCGCCTCCACGTACCTCAACAACCCTTACGTGCGGAAGGCCCTTCACGTCCCCGAGCAGCTGCCCCGCTGGGACATGTGCAAGTGAGGCTCTGGGGGTGGCAGGCTCAGGGCTCATGGGTATCAGGTTCCCAGGGATCCCTTGGCCAGGGTCTCTCTGGGGTGGCACTCAGGGTGCCGCGGTGAGTTGTGCAGGATGTTTGACCCTTCAATCGATTGCTGTTTTGCCAATTCATTCTTAAACGGCCGCATCGGTTGGTAAAATGGCGGTTTGCATCCCTGGTATTTAGTATACCAGACCGTCTCCCCCACCCCCCCACTCTACTGCAGTCCCCAGTTGCACGGACCTCCTATGACCCGTGTGAGTAACAGGGTGACGCCTGGCCCCGTGGGGCCACTCAGGTCCTCTCACTGGCCGGTGCCCCTGCCCTCCTGTTGTTCCCTGCTGCGGTTCTCAGACCTGTGGGCCCCTCGGCACGAAATGCCGGCTGTGGACCCATGACTAAACGTTCCTATATACGTTTCTAAATGGGGGCGAGTTGAGGACCTCTGAATTCCAGTCCCTCATCCAAGTAAGTCCTAGAGAAGTGACACGAGGAGGGGACTGAATCCCAGCTCTGCCTCCTGGGCTGGAGCTTAGAGCTAGGAGGGGCTAGGAGAGATCTGCTCTGTGACTTTTTGTCTGTCTTTACCCCGTCTTCCTGGGGCCTGCCCACGTCCTCCCGCAGCTTCCTGGTGAACATACAGTACCGCCGTCTCTACCAAAGCATGCAGTCCCAGTACCTGAAGCTGCTCACCGCGCAGGTGAGTGGGGGCAGCACCGCTGGGTCCACCAGCAGCCTCGGGACCCTGGAGCAGCATGATAAGGTGGGGCCCCCTTTAAGTGCCACTCCGGACACAGGAAGCTGAAACTCCAAGAAATGAAGCCCAGTGACTGGCAGGGTCATGATTTGAACATGGCTTTGTCCCCATCCCATGCTGTTCTCTTCGTAGGAGGCTAGGGGGTCTGCGTCAGCCAAGGAGACGTTAGGTTGAGAAGAGCTAGGAGAACGTGCGATAGACAAGCAAATGGAGGTTCAGGGTGGGAGAGGGTCTTGTCCAAGATCATCTAGGAGACCCTGACAGCCAGACAGGACCAGGTTCTGTACAGCACAGTGGTTAGAGCGTGAGCTCTAGGGCCAGATCGCCTGTGTGCAAGTTTCTTTACTAGCTGTGTGACCCTGGGCAGGTTTCTTATATCTTGAGACTTGCTTTCCCCACTTGTCAGATGGGGTTAATAATAGTATTTGCCTGCGTAGGTGAAGCATTTCGTAGAGCACTGGACATGTAGAGAACAATCAGAAAACGCAGCGTTTCCTGCTTTGTGCTATTTCACTGGGCCCCTTGAATTCCCGGCAGGGGTAGGGCTTGAACCAGGGAAGGGCTGGGACCTGGGCTCATTCCAGACCCCCCATTCCCTCCCCTGCCCTGCTGCAGAAATACCGAATCCTGCTCTACAACGGAGATGTGGATATGGCCTGCAATTTCATGGGGGATGAGTGGTTTGTGGATTCCCTCAACCAGAAGGTACGGCGCAAGGATCCTGGCTCTGGGGAGGGATAGGGCAGCTGTGCCCGGCAGCTAGGCTGTGGGCAGACAGGGCAAACCTGGGGGAGTTCCGGGCCCCTGAGGTCTCCTGGCAGCCATGAGCAGCGATGATGGTGCGGCAGCAGGCTGCTAAGTCTTTTCCTGGTGGGGCAGATGGAGGTCCAGCGCCGGCCCTGGTTAGTGGACTATGGGGACAGTGGGGAGCAGATTGCTGGCTTCGTGAAGGAGTTCTCCCACATTGCCTTTCTCACCATCAAGGTAGGGCCTGGGCCTGGCAGGGGCTGGCTTGGCTGGAGGGGATGGGGCAACACCTACCTGCCCTCCTTCCAGCTCCCTTTACACTGGGTTACCGGGATCCCATCTTGGCCCCCTAGGAGCAGGTTTTCGGGCGGGGGCGGGAAAAATGCAGTGCTTGGGGCAGGGCTGGGAGAAGAGGAAGGTCACCGGTTGGAGGGATCCAGTAGGTTGGAGGACACACCCACGGGCAGGGGTTACACAAGAAGGGGATCTCACAGAGCTTTGCTCCTAGGGCGCTGGGCACATGGTCCCCACCGACAAGCCCCAGGCTGCCCTCACCATGTTCTCCCGCTTCCTGAATAAGCAGCCATACTGATGGAGACAGTCCCCCTTCTGCCTGATCCAGCCCCTCTTTCCTGCCCCTCCTGCTAGAAGGGAGGTCCCCCTTTATGCAAAATGCCCCTGTGGGGCGGATCCCTGCCTCCAGAACAGCTTCCCCTTTGCCCCCTCCACAGCCCTCTGCCTCCCAGACCAGGCCCCAGTGCCTCACATAGACAGCCTGGGGGAGTTAGCACTTTATTCCTGACTGGGGTGGGGCCTGGCCCCCTCCCTTCATGCACTAGAACACAGCAGAGCTCAGGACAGCCCACGGGGAGGGTGGACGGACTGTAATTGATGGATTGACTGATGATGGAATTAAATTGGGTACAGCTTCAAGCCCTGTCTTCTCTGTGGCACTATGGGCTGGGGAGGGGGGGGCGGGGGCTGGGGGAGGGGACGAGGGGTGTCAGAGTCCTGAATGCCCCTGCCAGGGTGGGCTTGAGGGCTCAGGCAGCTGTCGTGGAGGGCGGTGGGGCACTGGGCGCCCAGGAGTCCCTGGTGTCGGCAGGCCGGTTCTTCTCAATCACCTCTCGTAGCCCTTTGGCAAAGTGGAGGTCGGCCCCAATAGTGAGGAAGCCCTGTGCGGTGGGGGCAGAGAGGGGAGTCTGTTCATTCCATCACAGGCCAAAAATTTCAAGATAGAGCCACAGTCCTTAGCCTCGAGGGGTTTTCAATTTAGTGGGACAGGAGGAACAGCAAAGAAGTTCTAGCTCCCTGTGAAGGGTGGAAAAGAGAGGCTGCAGGAGCACAGTCTGTGGAGGTCAAGGAGGACTTCCTAGAGGAGGTGACCTCTTAGCTCAGACGTTCAAGAGGAGTAGATATTGGGGGTGGAATCCGGGAAGAGGTTTACAAGGTGACAGCCCAGCTGTGCAGAGGGCTGGAGAAGTCTGATGATGGAAGATTAAAATGGGAGGGGCCGTTGATAAGGGAGGGGCTGGGGTCGGGTAGCAGAGTTAGGTCGGTGGTGAAGCAGGGGCAGGGAGCCTCTGCCCTCCTCCCTCACCGCCCCCTACTCACCGCATGGTTCGTCACCACCTCGCGCACAAAGTTGATACCCTCGGGCAGCGGGATCTGCACCCCCCGCCACATCCGCTCTGTGGGTGGGAGCAGGTGGCTCAGCTTGGGCCCACCCAGCTCCCCTCGCCTTTCTCTCTCCTGCCTCCCGACCCCCAGCCCTACCATTGAGCATGGGCATCACCCCAATCTGCAGCATGGTCTTCAGAGGGGCCTGCAGCGGGATCAGCTGGGAGGGAGGAGGCAGGACATTAGGGCAGCCAGCAGGAAGCGGCCTGGCCTTCGCTGCCCAGCCCCGACCCGGCCTCGGCACCCCCGCCACCCCCCAACTCACGGCCAGTGACTCCAGGGCGGACTGGTTCGAGTAGATTCGGAACCTACAGGAGAGAAAGAAGTGTCCAGTGGGCACAAGGCCCGAACGCTCCCCCTCCTCGGGCCACCAGAAGCCCCCGAGTCTCAGCCGCAGATGCCCCCACCTCCACATCTGTCCGGGGGTTCTGCCACTCGCCAGGTGTGCATCCCTGGGGGAGTCCTTTCTCCCTCTTGGGATTCCTTTTGTCCAGGTTTGCTACTTTTACTTTGTCGACCACTTCCTGTATACCAGCCTTGTGCTGGTAGCTTTGCACGTATGGTTTGTGTTTATTTAACCAACCTTACAGAGCTCGCTCCCTCCCAGATAATAAGCATGTTACAAAAGTTAAATATTAAGATATTTTAAAATGCCAACTTGACTTCATCCTGATAACCCTAAGGAGGCGGCACTATGAAATTGATTTGCACTTTTTAGAGGAAGCAGATCAAGCCTAGAGAGAGGAAGTAATTTGCCTGCGGTCTCACAGGTGGTAAAGGGCAGAAACTGCCTCTAGAATCTAGGCTCTTAACCATGACCCTGCAGTATCTCATTTAACCCCTGGGACAGTGCTGTCCAGTAGAACTTTTGCAAAATGTCGCATGTTTGCATTTGCCATGTAAGAGCCACTAGCTACCTGTGGCTAGCATAGTAGATGCTATTTTTCCCTAGCTCCCCCAGTGGCTATAGGTCTGAGTGGATTTTTGCTCCCCAGCTCTTGGGCGGGTGCACGGAGGCTCAGCGAGGTTAAGCGCTCGCCCGAGATCTTGGCCAGCTGCTTACCGGCGCAGGTCCAGCTGGGTGCGCAGCGCCTTCCCCCGGAGTGCCATCTTGGCGCTGAGACGGGCGTCCTGCAGGCAAGGGGGTTGGGGAAGGGTTACTGGCCCACAGGGTCCGCAGCACACTGTCCCTGACCCTCCGTAGCCCCCACTCTGGTGCCCGCACCATGGTCATGCTGGACAGCTGGACCTCGGGCTGGTCTGGGGGGACCAGGGCGATGGTGACACTGGCAGTGACAGAGACCGTGGTACCCGAGGGCTTGATGGTGCAGCGAGGTGGAGCCAGGACGCGCAGCTCCAGCTTCAGCGGGGAGTCGATCACTGCTGGGCTCTGGGGACAGAGTAGGGAGGGCGGGGGAAGTCCCAGATCTGTTCCCTGATGAGCCCCGGGAGGGGAGATGGGGTGGCTCAGGCTCTGCCTGCTGGGAGCCCAAACACACAAATACGAGGACTGGTGTGGCTTCCCAGACCCTTCAGGACTGTGTCCAGCCTCTGTGTCTTTGCTGACACGAGGGATGGAATGTCTCCTTTTCCTGCTGTCCTGAGTTCTCGGTGGTGGGGGATCCATCTGCAACCAGACTCCTCGGGGACAGTGTTTGCATCACATCTCCCCCCCTCCCCCCCCGCCGTATTGCCCTTCTCTGAACTGCTCTGCTCTTTCTCCTGGAGGCGCTGACCAATACTTTGCCTGTGTTAGCTCATTTAAACCTCATCATAACCACGTGAGGCAGGAATTACCGTACTCATCTTTGAGATGGGGACACCGAGGCACAGAGAAGTTAAGTAACTTGTCCAAGGTTCTGTGGTCACCCAGGTGCGGAACCTGGGATTCAGAGCCGGGCACTTTGGCCAGAGAGTCCATGCCCCCACCAGTGCTTGGCCATCAGGTTGATGGTGACGATGGGGATGACAGCAGTGGGGAGAGCAGCTAGCGTTTCCTGAGCACTTACCTGCGCCAGGGGCTGCTCTAATTTCTTTACATGAATTGACTCAGCTAATCCTCACGACAGCTCTGGCAGGTTGTATAGTGTAGAGGAGATTAAGGGCAAGTTCTCTAATGATCACGGAGATACTTCTTAAATTTTGACCTTTCACCCCTCTCCCCATGAAACAAGGGAAAATAATAAGCAAAAAGAATACATCAGGGTCGCCTGGCTGGCTCAGTCGGTAGAGCGTGCGACTCTTCATCTTGAGGGTCGAGTTCGAGCCCCACGATGGGCGTAGAGATTATTAAAAAAATAAACTTTAACTTAAAAAAAAGAATACATCTGTCATTGTTAAAGTCCCTACACTTAGAGAGCTTGGGTTCTCAGCCTGCTGTCCTCCTAGCTTCATGAAGAAGAGCAGGAAGTAGCAAGGGCCCTTCACAGACTTGGAATCGACCTTGACAAATAAGAGGACTTAGCCACAGGCAGGAGGTCAGGCCTTCTGTTCACTCCATGGTGGCCGTGGAGGCCTCTGCCTGCACACCTCACGCGTCCCCTCGCTGGTGTGCAGGCGGTAGGGCCACCCACCCTGGCCACGTCCCTACCTCCCGCCAACACTCACCAGCAGGACGATGCTCCCAAAGTAGGTGGCCCTCAGCAGCATGTCCAGATCGTGGGGCACCTGGAGAGGGGAAGAGGGGATGAGGCAGGGTCATCAGGAGTTCCGGACAGGGCCCCTCTTGCCCATCCCACAGACAGGCCCCAGCATACCTTGTCCCCCACCAGTGACAGCTGCAGGGCCCCCGCCCGGAAGTAGCTCTCCATGGCAGAGTCAAAGAAGAACTCCGAGAAGGCCACGTACACCATCCGCTCCTCGTCCTGCAGTTGGGGCTCTACTGCCCGGTTGGGCAGGCTCCAGTTCCCCTCAGCCAGGGGAAAGAAGGCCCCCTGCAGTTGGGGAATCAGGGTCAGCTTGTGGCCCAGCACCCAGATGTTCCCACGCCCAGTGTCAGGCACCATGAGGGATGGTGGGGGTCGGACCCAGCTGCTATCTTGAGGGGACCCATTAGCACAACTTCTTTAAGTTGTATTTATTTAAGTAATCTCTCCACCCAACATGGGGCTTGAACTCATGACCCCAAGATTCAGAGTCGCATGCTCCACCGACACCCAGCCAGGTGCCCTCGTTAGCACAACTCTTTAAAAAGGCATTCACAGCAGGGCAGCTGGAGTTCTGCAAGGGAGCACTTCCATCAGACCAGAGAAGGGACGCCCAGGAAAGGGCTGGGGAGGAGGAGGCATGGTGGGCCTTGAAAGATACAGAGCAGGAATGATAAAAGCTGCAGTTTACATTGACATCGATTATGCGCATAAAGCTGTATATCCCGCTGCTCCGGGGGAGATGGGGAAGGGCAGTGCATGAGCAAAGGTCCTGAGGTAGGAAGCGAGGGCATATTTGGGCAAGAATGAGTGCCGAGAAACAGGGTGAGGTTAGAAAGGTGGGGCCAGACAAGGTTAACCAGGCTCAGAAGCCAGACCCGGGAGTTGAACCGAATCCTGCAAGCAGGCACGCTCAGCAGTGGAGTGGCCTCATCGGAGCTGTGCCTTCAGAGGACCAAACGAGCAACACGGGACAAGGGGGAGGTCTGGTGAGGTCAGAGACGCCCTCCCAGCCAGGCAGCTCACCCGGAAGACCATGTCCAGATTGCTGTCGGACGCTACAGGATCCTTCAGGAGGGAGTAGTCGATGCCAACCAGCTCATCCACAGAGCTGCGAACTGCGGGAAGGAGCTCAGTCACTCCAGCTGTGTGATGCTGGGTGAGGTGCTCACCCTTCTGGGCCTGTTTCTCACCCACAAAGCGGTGATTATAAATCTTCCCTCAGAGGGTTGTTGTAGGGATCAGATTAGTTTTATGTGGGAAGCATTTAGTGCTCAGCAGTATTGATGCCGACTGCCTCTGCCACCATCATCACCGCAATACAAGAGTTTCATCAGATCACTAAACAAGATGCCAAGGGAGTCCCTTCCTTTGTTGTTCTCTCTGGCCCCTCCCTCCCTCCCCATGCTCTGTTGCGGGGCCTGATGATCTCTACCCCCCAGCAAACAGAGGTCACAGTTCAGGAAAAGGGAATTCATGTTAGTTGAGCACCTTTGAAGTGCAGAGGATTAATACAAACAGGGTCCCAGTGATCAGCAAGCCCCTATCGAGGACCTTGACAGGCATCACTGAGTTAATCCTCACAACAACCCCCACGAGGAGGCATGGCCAGCCAAGCGAAGATACCAAGGCCCAGAGAGGAGTACTTACCTAGGGTCACATGGCCAGTCAGTAGCAGGGGCCATATTTGAAGCCAGGGCATGGCAGGGGCCCACCCTGAAGTATACCCAGCCTCCACCTCAGCCCCATTCCAGTCCCAGGCATGGCCCGGAGCTCCCCTCCCAGCCAGCGCCAACTCACCAGGCACGGTGTCCAGGAGGGAATTGAGGAGCACCATCCCTGCGTGGTAAAGCACGGGGCAGATCTGCGAGGTGGGGTCTAGAGTCAGGGCCTTCCAAAGAGAGGGGACCCCCCCACACACACTGCTGCTGTACCTGCTGGTTGAGGAGGAAGCGCATCCCCGAGGTGATGAATGTGGAGAGGAACTCATAAATCTTCCTGCAAGGAGGGGAGAGACCACGTGAGCCCAGACTCTGCCCCACCCCTCTGGAGTGGGGACTCCAGATCCAGGAGAAATCAGTGGCCAGAGAGACAGGGGGGAGGTGGCTCAACTTTGACTTGTATTACCAGCTCTTTAATGGAGGTTTTCCGAATCCCCTCGCTAGCCTGATTCTCAAGACCTCTCCCTAACCCCCACCCCCCACCAGCCTAATGAATTTGCCCCCAGTTCTTCAAACCTGCTGTACGCATCCCCACCTCCAGATGCTTACTCACGCCCTCCCTTCCACCCTCGGAGTTCCTGTCCTGTATTTCCCTCTGTAAGGGTTCAGATGCTTCCTCTTCCAGGCAGCCTTCCCAGATTGCCCTCTTCTGAACCCCTGGAGTACTCAGTTCCTCTCTCAAAGCCCCGATGACAAATGTTTTGTCCCTTCAGCGAGGCTCTGAGTTCCTTCATGAATCCTCAGGGAGTGACATATACTTTATTTGTTCAGTAAATAAAAACTTGACAGTATACCAACACCAGATGATAAATCCACCATCTTTTCTCTCCCACTCTCTTTGAGAGCTATCACAAAGTTCCCTTCTCAGCCCAAAACCTGAAATTATGCTATTGTTTTTAGTAGTAGTAGTAAGAGCTGCCAGTTATTGAGAACTCAGTTCATGCCCAGCTGTGCATACTGATCCTCACAATTACTCTTATCCAGGAAGCTAGCCACTAATATGCCAGGTACTGTTCTAAATATTTTTACATATATTTTTTTTTCTTTTTTCTTTTTTCAAGATTTTTTTTTTATTTATTTACTTGAGAGAGAGAATGAGACAGAGAGAGAGACCATGAGAGGGGGGAGGGTCAGAGGGAGAAGCAGACTCCCCGCTGAGCAGGGAGCCCGATGCGGGACTCGATCCCGGGACTCCAGGATCATGACCTGAGCTGAAGGCAGTTGCTTAACCGACTGAGCCACCCAGGTGCCCCTATTTTTACATATATTAACAACTAGTCTTTGCAACATCTTATAATATAGTTGCTATTGTCATCCTCATCTTACCAAGGAGGAAATTGAGGCACAGAGCTTCAGTGACTTGCCCAAGGTCACAAAGCAGGGAAATGAGTGTGCTGAGCGTTGGACCCAGTTGGCCCGGCTCCCAAGCGTGTGCACTTTGCATTGCACCAGGCAAATGGCAGTGAGGCTCAAAGGGGGCTTACTTGAAGGTTCCCCCGAAGGCCGCGTGCATTCTGGAGACTGAGGCCTGGCAGGAGACGTTGGACACTTTGATACGGCCAGTGGCATCCCGGGAGAGCTGCAGAGCAGTGCGGATGGACACACCCTCGGCAGAGGCATTGATATAGCCTCCATCATAGCTGCAAGGGGGTGTGGGGCAGTCAATGTCCGACTTGGAGCTTAACCACGTCTTCGCCACCCACCCCATAAATCGTAATACCTCTTAATAAGACTTCACTTCTACCAAACCCTATCAACCCTTATGAAGTGGGTATGCTTGTCCCTACCGTACAGACGAAGAAATTGAGACCTAGGAAGGCTAAAGGACTGCCCACAGCCCCACGGCATCCCAGCCCTCCTGATCCACCCTCCACTCCCCTGAGGGTGCCAGGTCCTCACAAGAACCAGTAGAGAAGCTGCCTCCGGAAGCGCAGCCCCAAGGACGCGTTGCTGATTTGTAGCACCAGCTCCTGCTCCGGCTGGAAATGGAGCTCAGAGGACGTCAGCTGCAGCTCTGTGACCTTCACCCTGCAGGAAGCCTCCGGGTCAGCTTCAGGGCCACGAAGAGGGAGTCCACCCAGCCACAGGAAACTAATTCCCTCCTCTTCCAGTCCAGACCTGGGGAAGCTGAGCTGGGTGGAATGAATTCTTCCACTTTCCCTCAAGTGCCCAGCCTGGACTTGGACAGCTCAGAGATGAGCTTCACCCCTTCTTTTTTTATTTTTTTTAAAGATTTTATTTATTTATTTATTTGCGAGAGAGAGAATGAGAGACAGAGAGCACGAGAGGGAAGAGGGTCAGAGGGAGAAGCAGACTCCCTGCCGAGCAGGGAGCCCGATGCGGGACTCGATCCCGGGACTCCAGGATCATGACCTGAGCCCAAGGCAGTCGCTTAACCGAGCCCCCAGGC
The DNA here is from genome assembly GCF_003265705.2 of Callorhinus ursinus. Taxonomy (NCBI): domain Eukaryota; kingdom Metazoa; phylum Chordata; class Mammalia; order Carnivora; family Otariidae; genus Callorhinus; species Callorhinus ursinus. The sequence goes on along the minus strand of NW_027397100.1, from coordinate 1,634,044 downwards.
GCCCTCACCCCTTCTTTAGATGCCTTATTGCTTGCACTCCCTTCCCTCCCACACCCTGTGGTTGCTTGACCTAGACCTGGTCTTTTAGCCGAATCCTTTGATTTTGTGTCCATCAGCTGAGCTACATACCCCATTTCTCCTGTCCCCACGGGACCTCTCCCAGTAGCTCCACCCCGGGCGCTCTACCCCACTCTCACCCATCGGCAAGTTTCGTGACTCCCCGGCTCCGGTGCTCTTTGGCCACGCCTTAGCCCCCAAGGCCTCTGCTTTGCCGTTCTTGGCCCCGCCTATGTTGGCTGGCTTGGCCTTTATCTTCTCCGCCCCATCCTGTTTCTTGAGAGCCGCCTCCTCGGTGTGGCCACGCCCCTACCCCTACTCCGTTTTCCCGGCCCGAGACCCCGCCCCCCGGATCCCCTACTTACTCCGAGATGTTGTAGTAGAAGTGGCCCTCCCTGCCCCGCAGGTCCGGAATGGTGATGGTCTCCAGCTCTTGTTCCAGAAAGCGCAAGCCCTCCTGCTTCACTGAGGTAGCAGCGAGACCCTTAGGTCCTGCACCCACAGCTGGAGCGACCCCTCCCTCATCGGCCCTCACCCGGCCCCGCGCCTTACCCAGCTCCAGCGCCTGGGAGGTGACGCGGGTCTTGCAGCCGGGGAGCTCCGCATGAGCGCCTGCCAGAAGCGCTAGGAGGAGGGCCCCAAAGAGGGCCATGGCGAGCGGGCCTGGGGTGGGGTGGGGTCGCTGGAGTCATCAGGGCCGCTAAAACCCACTCCCCGGTTGTCCAACCAGAAGAGGGACAGGCCGGATCGTTACCCTCGAAACAGCTCTTCGGAGAACTTGGAACCAATTATATTGCCTCTATTTGGCAGATGCGGAAACTGAGGCTCAGAGAGGCGACGCGACTCGCCTTCTAGCTCCCAGAGGATTTGGGGCACGGGGGAAGGGGAGGGGACATTCTCGGTCCCCCCGTGCACCCGCCGCGTGAAGAGTTTTGACCCCTCGGGGACCAGCGCCCCCCGCCTCCACCACCTCCCCTTTCCTTTAGCAGAGGACAGGCGCGGCTTGCCTGTTACCATGGAAACGGCTGCACGCGCATTCCTGGGGGGTGGCTTGCGGTCTCCCAGGCCCCGCGCCGGGGGAGTAGAGGGAGCTGCCGGCCAGACCTCGGGCTGCCGGGTCCTAAATCCCTGCCATCGGGATTCGGCCTGGTATCCAACCCCCCCCCCCCAAAATCAGCGCCCTCCTTCATGGGATCTCTTCCCCACCCCGGGTTCAGTAGACCACGCGGCTCAGCGAGGGCCTGAGGGTGGATGGGGGCGCCCTCCAACTCACTGCGGCGGAACTGGGGGTCGGTGCGGTCACGTGGGGCGGCGGGCTGCGCGGGGGATCCGGGCGGCGGGGTCTGGCGGGCTGTGCTGGTCCAGCCGCCTTTATAACGCCGGGCCTCTCCGACCCCCCTCCTCGCTCCCGCTCTCCCCTCCTCCCTCGGGGGTTGGGAGGGGACGGGGCGGAACGCTGGCAGCCGGGAGGGTGGAGAGGGCTGTACGGAGCCCCGTGACAGGCCCGGCGGCTGTCAAGACAAGTGGGGGACCCAAGCCGGGAAGGAGGGAGGGAAGTGCAGGAGTCGGCCTGCCCAATCCCAACAGTCCTTGCTTCTCTGGGACCTTGGTTCAAATTCCAAGTGCCCATGTCTTCCTCTATGACCCTGAGCAAGTCACTTCACTTGGGGCACCGCGCCTCGGTGTCCTCATCCAAGGAAATGTGCGGGATACTTGGGACAACCCGCAAAATCAATGCCCAAGACACATTATCTTCCTTCCTTTCCACCCACAATCATCAAGACCTCTCCTTGCCAGGCTTCACCAGGGGAACCTCCCCGCCAAATGTCTCTATGTCACTACCTAGGGACCTAACAGGCCCAGAGACTTCTCCCACTGGGGTCCAAGCAAGTGCTGCCTGCCCAGGTGGACAGGGCACAGGCTGCTGGAATCACCCCAGAGGGAAGATGGGTGTTTCCCAGGGACTGTGGATTTTGTGTGTGTGCGCACCTTTGGAGCTAGGTTCTCGGCACAGTATCTCCATCTACTGCCTGCAGGGTGTTCCCAGCTCCTGGCACCTGCACAGAGTAGTGCTTGCTACCTTTTCTTGTTGTCCGATGGAGGAAAGAGGAAAGGAAAAGCGATAAAGGTGAGTGTCCACTGAACATGTATGTAGCACCAAGCACTCATCCCGGTAGGAATATCAACACGTCCTGATTTGCCCAGGACCTTCCTAGCTTTGAAACTGAACGTCTCCCTTCCAGGGAACCCCCTCCATCCCAGGCAAACCAGGATGGTTAGTCATCCTAGATCGAGACTAACTTATTTAATCCTCTTAACCTATGAGGTTGGCACTAATATAGACCCACCCTAGCAGGAAACCAGAGGGAAAGACCACCATGCAGCTACTACTGGAAAACCCATGAACTGTGCAAGGGTGGGAGGTGGTGTTTATAGCCCAGTAATTAGTGCTTAGACTCCAGTCTGACAGACCAGGATTCACATTCTAGGAATTTGTCCAATTCTTGGACCCCTTACTGAAGCACCTCTGAGACTTAGTTCCCTCTTTCTGAAACAGAAACAATAAGGTTGTTGTTGCGAGAATAAATTAAAAGTGCCTATTGCATGTGCTGAGTACAGTACGTGGCACACCATCAGTGCCAAATAAATGCTGGCTATTAAGGTTAGGGGCACACACCACAAGCACATGAGACAGAAAGGGTGTAGGAGAGGAAGGAAGAAAGGGCTAAGGATATCCAGAGGAGGAAGTGCCTTCGAGCTTTGAACTCTAGTAGCCCTCGCTCTTCCTGGAGCCTGGCTCAAGCAGAAAACCTGGCAGATGTTAGTTTTCTTTCTTCTCACTTTCCCTTTTTTTTTTTTTTTTAAGATTTTATTTATTTATCTGACAGAGAGAGCACAAGCAGAGGGAGCGGCAGGCAGAGGGAGCTGCCCAGCTGAGCAGGGGGTCCAATGTGGGGCTCGCGGGGCTCCGGGGCTCCATCCCAGGACGCTGGGATCATGACCTGAGCCGAAGGCAGACGCTTAACGACTGAGCTCCCCAGCCGCCCCCTCTTCTCACTTTCTTACTGAAATACAAGCTCAATCTTTGTATCACTGGGATCTCCTGTGGGAGATTCTTGTCTCCTGTGCGTCACTGTCCCCACAGCAGCCCCAGTGAGCTTTAAATGTAGCTATGTGATCTTGGGCCAGTGGTCTAACCTCTCTGGGCCTGTTTCCACATCTGGATTACTCGTGAGGATTAGAAGAGTTAATGCATTTAAAGGACTTGATGAGCACCTGGCATGTAGTAAGGCCTCAAAACACATCAGCTACAGTCATCCAGCATCCTTCGCCAGCATCTAGTGGCTTTCAATGACACTCAGAATAAACTCCTGCCTCCGTGCCCGGACTTCCAGGCACGTGACACGTGCACCCCTGTCTTGTCACCCACCCTCTGTCACCCTCCTTTGCTCTGGCTACACTGGCATTTGCCCTTGCTCTTCCCTCTGCTTGGAATGCTTTTCCACCTGATCTTCCCACAGCTAGCTCCTTGTCATGCTGGTCTCGGCTTCAATGACACTTCCTCAGAGAAGACTTCCCTGCCTACCTAGCAGTTACTCTCAGTCCCATCAGCCTGTTTTATTTGCTTTATAGACCTTGTGACTATTTAATATTGGTTTGCCAAACTATTGGTTAATGGAGACATGGTCGGTCTCCGTGAGAGCTGGGATCTGGTTCCCCACTTATTCCCAGTACCTAGAACAATGCCTGCACTGAGGAGGTCCTGCCTATTTGCTGAGTGACTAAACTGGTTTGGAGCCCTCAGATGTGTCTGGGGGGCAAGTGATACCTATGCACCCTGGATTCTTTAGCAACTCCTGCGCCTCGTTTGTCTCAGCCCGACTGACTCTAAACACAGCCCTGGGCCGGGGGACAAGATGTACTCACTGGCCTTGAATCCAGGGACTTGCCCTGTCAGCCTGAGCCCCTCTGTCACACGAGTTTCCCCTTTCTCCCAAAGCCTGTGCCCCCAACGCTTACACTTCAGTGATATTGGCAGACAGGCAGCCCAGGAAGGTCTTTGGCAACCTCCCCGGTTCCTCAACACTTGACTTGAGGGATGAAGAGATCAGAAGGCCCAAATCCCTTTCCACTTTCACTCCTGTCTTTGAAGAGGGAAGGAGGGACTTCCCAGCACTCAAAGGGACAGGAAAGAAATGCTTTTCTAGCCTCTACTGTGCACCCAGCACAGCGATATTGTTAAACCACGAGGAGAGCAAAGCATTAATTAAGCGCTTTGGAATCAGACAGACCTGGTTCAAATCCTGCCTCTGTCATTTTTTAGAGCAGAGGTCAGAGAACTGTTCCTGTAAAAGGTCAGATAAGATAGTACATATTTTAGGCTTTGCTGGCTCTGTGTTCTCTGTCACAGCTGTTCAAACTCTGTCATTGCAGCTATAAACAAGACTTACATGAACAGACCCCTCGCTGGACTTGGCCCATGGGCTGTAGTTTGCAAACCCCTGTTCTAGAGTAAATTAAAAAGTAAGTCTCTTTAAGAGCCCCAGTTTCCACATCTGTAAGTTGGGGATGATCTAGTACCCGACAACCTCTCCGGGTGGTGGTGAGATTTTAAATAAAGTATATAAAGTGCTGGGGCACCTGGGTGGCTCAGTCGGTTAAGCGGCTGACTCTTGATTTCAGCTTGGGTCATGATCTCAGGGTCCTGGGATCAAGCCCCACATCTGGCTCCTCGCTCAGTGGGAAGGGTTCTCTCTTTCTCCCTCTGCCTCTCCCCCAACTCACTCTCTCTGTAAAATAAATAAATAAATCTTTTTAAAAAAATTTAAATGGGGTACCTGGGTGGCTCAGTTGGTTAAGCGTCTGACTTCGGCTCAGGTCATGATCTCAGGGTCCTGGGATCAAGCTCCTCGTCAGGCTCCCCACTGGGCCGAGAGGTTTGCTTGTCCCTCTGCCCCTCCCTGGCTCTGCTCTCTCTCTCTCTCTCAAATTAAAAAAAAAAATCTTTAAAAAAAAGTATATAAAATGCTGAACCTAGTACTTGGTACACTAAAGGGCTCAATAAATGTCTCTGGTCATTGGTATTAACTAGTTGTTTAACAAACAAAAAGTGCTTTCCAGATATTAACTCGCTTAAAACTCATAACGTCCTGTAAGACAGGTATCATTGTCCTATTTTACAGATGAGGAAATAGAGACCCGGAGAGGTTAAGGAACTAGCTCAAGTCAGCCTGGCTCCAGAGCCCTTGCTCGTAACCACTCCACTCACTTGTGTCTCTTTTTAAATGACCCCGTTTAATCCTCACAGCAATTCCTTGAGATAGCTATCATTGCCCCTGTTTTGCAGACTGGCACACTGAGGTACAGCGGCAGGAAGGAACTGGTCCAAGTAAGTAAACACAGGCTCCACTCACCACAGGACACCAAGTTGGATTTCTGCCCAAGATGTCAACATGTGTAGCCTGGCTTCCCCCATCCCCCTTCCCCTTTCACCAGCTGTGTTTTCTTTGGATCCTTGCATGGCTTGGGGAAGCTGCGTCAGCCCATCTCCCCTCCTGACCATTCTCCCGCCCCCGCCCCCCCCCACGTGCATCCAAGCTACCCCTCAGGAGATGAACCCCCTCCCTCTCCCCGCAGCGTACCTACGGACAGGCCTGTGTTGGTCTGTGGGTGTGCCTGGGAATGTGCGACAGGGGGCGGAGTTGGAATGAGGGAAGAGGTATGTGTAGGGGGCAGATGTTCTACCAGGAGACTCTGATTACATCTCCCCAAATAGGCAGAATGACGGCGCATGGTGGGGGCCAGACATTTACCAAATGGAGATAAGAGAAACACAGGACTGGGGCTTTCTGAGTTCAGCCAGGACAGAGCTGCTGACTGCCTTTCTGTGGCTTCTAAAGCTTGGACACTTGGCCTTTTGGTTTCTCCTTTTCTTTCCCATTTTCTCCTTGAAGACCGGTTCCTTTTTCTGTGGATGGAGCCGGCCACCTGGACCCAAAGGATCGTCCAGGTTTCAAAGTCAAACACTCCAACGTTTCTCATAGGGTGTTGCTCCCCAGCTCCCAGGTCCTGTGCACCCCTGTCCCTGGTACCTCTCCAGCAACTGGGCCTCAAGCAGCTTACTCATCCTCTGACTTGTCTACTCTTCTTCATGTTCACCCTCCCTCCCAGCTTCCATGCCTCTTGCAGCCTCTAGCTGACTCTGACTCATGGGGCCTCTTTCTTAATAGTTCTCTAACCCTCCTGTCCCTGCTTTCATTAGCACTCAGCATGGGTTTCCCAGCCACCCACTGAGTTGAGGAAGGGGTGGGAGATCTGAACAGTGCTGCCTAGTTGTTTGGAGTTCTTAAGCCAGAAATAGAAATTTCCAAGTAACTGAAGGGAGGGGGGCGGCAAGCAGTAGTGACTTTTCCTTCTGATGATGAGGACTGGTCACCGTCTTCAGCCTATGCTTGTCTCTTTGCAGGCCTTTCGAAAGGTTGCAAGAAACACCGGACACATTCCAGCGTCCTGACTTTTTCCAAGATGCTCTGCTACCACAGTCTCTAGAGCCCAACATACACACAGCCAGGAGTCATGAGGACATCACAGCCCTCCGGCCTCCCTCCCCGTTGCCACCCAGCTAGTGCCGTCTTTAGCACTGTCCCCACTCTGGTACCAAATTCTGGGGCTCTCCCAGGCTTCTCATCTCAGATCACGGGCCCATGTTCACCCAGATGCTCCAAGCTCACCCAGAAGCAGGGGAGTAATCCTTTGAGTCTCTTACTTCCTGAAAGCTCATGTCAGCAGATCCTGGTGTTCCGAACTCCAAAAGGTGCTCCCCCCGCTCTATGCACACCTCTCCATTTGCACCAACACTACTAGCCTGGGCCATTTTCTTCTTTTACCTGGACAACTAGTCTCGTCTGCCTGCGTCACTATTCCCCTAAAGATCTAGTCTTCCTGCACCAACCACAGGGATGTTGAAAAGGTAGAAATGGTAGTATTTTACTACCCTATTCAAAACCCTCATTCACTCCCCATCACACACAAAATAAGACCTGGACTCTGGCCACAAGCCCGGAAGGACTCCCGGCCTCCTAGCTCCTGCCTACCTTCCTATCTTCCACCACTGCCTGGACGCCAACTCACTCCATCTCAAGCTTGCCATTGACCCTTCCCTCCACTGGATGCACCTTTGCAGACAGACTTTGAGTGGTTAGCTTCCTTCATTCACTCGAATCTCTCCTCAAGTGTCACCTGCCCTGGGAGGACCCCTCCCCAGCACCTCCTGTTGTTCTGTTTCATTCTTTTTTGGCCGTTTCTTCCAGCAGACTGTAAATCCCATGGTGGCAGGAGCCTGATACTCATGGCTGTGTCCGCAGGGCCCAGCACAGGGTCCAGTACATAGAGAGTGGGTCGTTATTACCAGCTACAGACCCTTCAAAAAGAGGAGATTTTATCATGGATGGAGCAGCGCCGACCTAACCCCCCCTTGAGCCTCTAAGCTCCTTATACTTCCTGCTGGCACCACCCCTCTCCCTACATCTTTCTGGGGTTATCTGGAGCTGGTCTGCAGCCAGGAATGCCATACTTTGCTAATCTTTTCAGGGGCCTGAACAATCCCTAAAGTCACGGGGTGGGAGGTGCTCCCTCAGGATCTCAGCTGGCTGTGCAGAAATCAGGACTCCCTGACCCAAGCCACTCCCAGGCCCTTTTACCTCACCTTCCAACTGGCTGGGCTGCCCTGGGACTTCATGTACCTTCTTGGGAGGCACCTTGCCTCCCACCCCCAAGCGCCTATGTTTCCTGGTATGGGAGAGCCTGCTGGCCAGCCTGAGGTCCCTCTCAGTGCCTAGGCCGGAACTCCAGGCCTAAAGTTAGATCGCTGTTTTTCAGCCCTCCTGCACATTAGTAGCTTTTAAAGTAGGGAGGGTTTTGCTTTGTTTCGTTATGATTTGAATACCTATGGCCCCAAACCCGAAACTCTGATTTTTTTTTTTTAAGTAGGCTCCACACCCAGTGTGTTGCCCAACACGGGGCTTGAACCCACGACCCTGAGATCAAGACCTGAGCTGAGATCAAGAGTCAGACGTTTAACTGACTGAGCCACCCAGGTGCCCCCCTGGTGTGGTTTTTTTTTTTTAAGTAGGCTCCATGCCCTATGTGGGGCTCAAGTCATGACCCGGAGATCCAGAGTCACACATTCTACAGACTGAGCTGCTCAGGCACCCCGCAAAACTCCGATTTAATTGGCTTGGGCTGAAGGCCAGGCATCAGTGGGTGTTTTTTTAAAAAGTTCCTCAACAGGATATAATGAAAAAGGCTGATAGTAACAAGCATTGGCAAGGATGTGGAGAAATGAGAACCTTCACAGGCTGCTGCTGGGGATGTAACAGAGCGCAGTGCTTTGTCAGTTTCTTATAAAGCTAAACACACACTTACTGCACACACAGCGATTCCACTTCTGGGTGTCCCCGCCACAACTGGGAAAACCAATGTTCACACAAACACTTGCACACTGATGTTCGTGGCCGTACCATTCCCAACAGCCAAAAAGTGGAAACAACCCAAATGCCCAGCAGCTGGCAAACAGATAAACAGAACGTGGTGTATGTGTGTGGGGGGGAGGACTGTTCAGCAGGAGAAAAGAATGAATTACTGATCAGTGCTGGGACATGGCTGAATCTCAAAAACACGATGCAAAGTGAAGGGACTGAGGCAAAGACTGCATTCTGTATGATTCCATTTATGTGAAAGGTCCAGAAAAGGCAATTCTTTACAGATAGAAAGCAGAGTCGTGGTGACCTGGGTCTGGGGCGTGGGAAGAGGGGGTGACGGCAAACAGGGGCAAGAGCTCTTTTTTGGGGTGATGGAAATGTTCTAACACTGAGTTGTGACGGCTACACAGCTGTGCACATTTACTCACAGTCATCGAATTGTACATTTGAAACAGGTGAATCTCGCAGCATATATAAATTATACCCCAGGTTTTTCCTGCCAGGGTTGAGATCTCTGGGTTAGAAGTCGCACGTCCTAGGAACCCCTCAGCTGGGACCCAGGCTCAGTTGGTGTCCTCCCTCTTCCCCCTCTTTAGGTCAAGGTTTCCTCTGATCTCAGATGTTTGTGAAGCTGCCAGCTGTCACCCTGGCTTCTTTTTTGGGGAAGTCTGGGTTTTCATTCTGCAGACTCAGCTCATAGGAGTGTAAACATCCTGGTTCGTGGCCACTCTGCCCAAAGTAGTAAGAACAGGCATCAGAAGGAATGGGTGGGGAGGGTGAAGGTGCCCCCTGACCCCATCCTGAGATGACCCAGACACCACCTGGAGATGCTGGGTGCTCACCCAGAACAGGGACTGAATTTGGGGTCCAGGACCCTGGCTCGACCTGCACCTTCCCTGTCGCCTGACGAGTTCCTCCAACACACCACCCCTTTCCACCCCTCCAGGACTTGGTACAGGCTGTATCCTCGCCCACCTGGAAAGTCCTACCCTTCCAGCAAGAGTCAGCTCATTGCCATCTCTTCTGAAGCCTTCTCTTTCACAGCCTTCCCCCACCCCCGCCCCGCCCCTTGGTCAGCCCAGCAGAATCCTTAGCTCCCTGGAGCAGAGGGTTTATTGATGCGTCTGCCTCCCCACCTCCTCTGTGAGCAGCCCGAAGACAAAGAGTCTGTCTTATTTCTCTCTGGTTCTCAAGGTTCTGGGGCAGGCCCCACCACATACCATGCCCAGCCCAAGGAAGAAATGGAGGGGAGCGTGACACCACATCAGACACCTACAGGACTGGGAAGATCAGAGGAAACGCCCCACTCCCCTCGTCTATTCTTGGCCTAAATGACTTCTCTCATCTGACCCCAGAATGGTCAGAGAGCCACTCCCAGTGGAAACCACAGTTTGGGGTGGAAGACTTTCTGCCGCAGCTTCCCTGGGGCCAGGCCCACTGGCCTCGGAAACTGCCTTAGTCTTATTTAAACTGCAGAACAGCGTCTGTGGGCAGCTCTGGGTAGACCTGGGTGGGGGCACCTGGATCAGGATCACGCTGGAGCCTCCCTTCCCTGACTGCCAGGACCTCAGGGGTTGAGATGTGTGGCTCCCTCTCAGCAGCTTCCTGCTGTAAGGGCGAAGACCAAGTGGGTGAGGGTATGTGGCAGCCTGAGCCTGTATGTTTATGTTTTGTTTTGTTTTTTAAGATTTTATTTATTTATTTGACAGAGAGAGAGAGAGCGAGCGAGCAGGAGCAGGAACACGAGCAGGGGGAGCGGGAGAGGGAGAAGCAGACTCCCCCGCGGAGCAGGGAGCCCGACGCAGGGCTCGATCCCAGGATCCTGGGACCACGACCCGAGCCGAAGGCAGACGCTTAAGGACTGAGCCACCCAGGCGCCCCTGTATGTTTATGTTTCTGCTTTAATATGGAGACTGGGCTTTGTCCTGAGTTGAGGCTGAGGTCCTCAGAGGCTCAGCCAGCAGGCTCCCAACCAAGACTGGCCAAAGCTGGAGGAGCCCTGCTTATCTCAACCATCTCTCCCAACTCACGAAGCTTCTTCAGAAAAGTTGATGGAGTGCTTGAAAGCCCCGGGATCTCTGCTTGACCTGCTCATCCCTACCTTGGGAGAGAGGACCCCAGGCTGCTGGCAGGGACTCTGCCACGGCAGGCAGATCATGCTTTTCTTGGCATCTCAAAGGGCGCTGCCTTGGTGTGCCCGCCACAGAAACCAGAGCCTGGAATAGAAACAGGAATACCTGGAAAAAGTCACCCAGGCTTCAACCCAGTGTGGTCTGTCCATGGTCAACAAATATTTACAGAGGGTTAGGCACAGCACTGGGTATGGGCGCTACAGATGTGAACAAGCCCCAGCCCCACCCTTGAGCAGTCCACTGAGCACAGGCTGCTACAGGAATACAGAAGAGGGGTCCCTGACCTAGCCTGGGTGAAGGTGAGTTCAGGGAAGGCTGCCTGGTGGAGGTGACATATAAAGTAAGACTTGAAGAAGGCGCCGGGGTGGCTCCGTCGGTTAAGCATCTGACTCTTGGTTTCGGCTCAGGTCATGGTCTCAGGGTTGTGAGACCGAGCCCCACATCGGGCTCTGCGCTCAGCAGGGAGTCTGCTTGAGAATCTCTCTCCTTCTCTTTCTGCCCCTCCCCCAACCCCCCAATAAAAAATACATGAAATTTTCAAGTAAGACTTGAGGGCTGAATGAGTCCAGTTGGGGAGGAAGAGTGAGAGCAAACATCATATGCAAAGGCCGGAGGTCAAAGAGAACCTGTCACCTCTGGGGAAATTACCCCTAGTTCAAGATGGCTGGGGTCTGATGAAGGAGAGGTGGTTTGAAGGTCCGGATCATGAATAACATGAATGTATGGAAAGTGCTCGGCACAACCATAGTAAATGCTCTGCCGAGGTAGCTCTCATTATAATTATGACCTTGTAAACCAGGTTAAGCGTTTGGGACTTCATCCTGCAGTCAGTGGGGAGATAGTCAAGGGTTTTAAGCCCAGGGTGACTGAATCAGATTTGCCATATGACCCAGATTTAAAGAGATCTCTGTGACTGCAGGGGAGATTACGGACTAGGAGAGAAGCAAGGCTGGAGGACAGGAAGAGCAGTTTGGAGACTGGTCTTATTATTCACTCATTCATTCATTCAAATATTCACATAAGTAAGCAATGGATTAACTCTATTTATTTAAATACAATTATTGTGTTATTAATTACTATTATCTATAATAATTCAGGGGGACGTATGGGGTTGGGGGGCTTCAAATATCTCCCAACAGTAGAATAGATAAATATGCCTTGGAAGACAGAAGACAGCAATGAAAATGAACTCTAGCTACATGCAACAACATAAATGGGTTTTGCAAATGCAATGTTGAGCAAAAGAAGGCCAACACAGCATAGGACTGTATAATTCCATTTGTATACAGTTCAAGGAACAGGCAAAATGCAACTATTGTGTTTAGGGATACACGCTTAGGTGGTAAAACTATACAAGGAAAGAAGTGATTATCACGAAATTAGTGGTGATTACGCTGTGCTTGATGATACCTCAAGCTGAATGATGTTCACCTGGGTATTCGCTCTGTGACAGATCATGAAGGTTTACATTTCCCTTTTGTGCACTTTTCTGTATGTGTGCTATTCTTTTTTTTTTTCTTTTCAAGATTTTGTTTATCTGACAGAGAGAGACACAGCAAGAGAAGGAACACAAGCAGGGGGAGTGGGAGAGGGAGAAGCAGGCTTCCCGCTGAGCAGGGAGCCTGATGTGGGACTCGATCCCAGGATCATGACTTGAGCCAAAGGTAGCTGCTTAACGACTGAGCCACCCAGGCGCCCCTGTATGTGTGCTATTCTTAACAAGAAAGTTTCTCAAAAATAATGGGTCTTGCTCTAGGGTAGTTGGAAAGGGGATGGAAAGAAGAGGCTGATTTTGACTGTACGTGGAAAGCAAGAAGGGAGATGTGAGGAGTGCATTGGAAGGAACCAGTCTGGGGAGGCAGATGAAGGCAAAGAGCAGTGTTCACTTGACACTGTGAGTCTGAAGTGGAGCTGTCCGGGACCGCGGTGTGAGTTCAGGCAAGTCACTTCCCTAAAGTCCAGATTCCCTTCCCCACAAGAGAGGGAAGCAGTGTGGTTTCATGGAATTGGCTTTGGGTTTTGATGCTGGGAACCCTGGCCTCAAGACCCCAGTTCTAATACTTCATATTACCTCGTACAATTACTTGACCACTGACCCTTCCCCGCAGCCTCAGTCTGCCCACGGGTAGACTTGACAATCATTTCTACTCTGAGTTCTTAGAGAGGATTGCATGGTAAAATAGGAATAGGCACTTGGGATGTGAGACTCTGAGCAGCAAATGAAAAGATACTTTGAAAGCATAAAAGCAAGAATAGACAGCAATGACTATATGGTTTTTACACTCCAGTTTTAAGAAGAACTAGCTGCGGAGCTTGCAAAACTGGGCAATCTGTAAGTCTAGAGTGACCATATAACTTATCGTCCAAACCAGGGCTTCTGAGAAAGGAGGCAATATTAATAATTATGCCAGGACAGCAGCCATAAATCAAGACTGTCCCAGGGAGAGCAGAACATGTGGTCCCCCAGGTAGGTCTGAGGTGGGGACCAGGCATCTGATTTCCTATGAAGCTTCCCGAGTGAACTGGATGCTCCGTGAGGGCAGGATTGGCTTCACCCTATATGGGGCAGGTTTATTTTTGGAGGGCTCAAATCTACTTGGAGCAATCCTCATAACCCCGTGAGGCGGTAATAGCTAACGTTTATTAAATGCCAGGTACCACATATGCTGAGTACTTTACAGGAGTCATCCCAGTTAATTCTCACCAAACCTCTACGAGGCAGGCGGACTTATCTTTCATTAGAGGAAACTAAGGCTTAAAGAGGTCCAACAACTCCCTCAAGGCCACACATCTAGGATGGAGGAGCAGGGCTCTAAACCTAGCCGGACTGATGAATACCCTAGTTCATACTATTGCCTCCGGTTTTGTTGACACTCCAACCCCAGCCGGCCGCACGTTGCGCAGGCACCGCGGACGGCAGAGGCTGCGGCCCAGCTGGGGTACCTGCAGCCTCTGGCTCCGCTTCGGACGCGCCAGGCCAACAGCAGGTGGCAACCTCGTATTCCTCTGAAGCTACTACGGTTGAGAGGTCAGTTTACGAAGGCGGCCCGAGAGAGGTGGAGCCAGCGAGTCGGCCCGCCCCTACCCAAGAATCCTGCAGGGAGCCGGGGTACCTAGCAACTGCATCTCCTGCCGGCCTTTGGTGGCCGGTCTAAGCTCTCAGTGCGGCTTAGCACCGCAACTAGTAGCCATAGGTATGTTAGTGTCGGGAGAGCCTTTCTGATGCGTTTAGTTAATAATTTCCTAAATTTGCCAAAGCCCTTTATTATGTCTCCCACGGCTGTTTTGAGTTTCTTCTACACAAGAGCACTTGTAACTTTTATGTAGCCTCATCACAGTGGGAGTTCGATTTGCTTGCATCCTGGACATGGAAAATGGCTGGAAAACATTCTTGCCAGGGGCCCAGAGAGGGCAAGCGACTGGACATTTAAGCGGCAGAGCCCCGCCGGAGCTAGGACCCAGGTCCCTGCTAGGCCCAAGAGCAGCGTCACAACTCCGCCCCCGGGTCGGCGTCTTTGCCGGGCGCCCGCAGGTTCCCAGCCCGCCCCGCGCCCCCCGGTGCGCACTCTCAGTCCGGCCCAGGCGGTGCACCTCCCACCCAGGTCTTCCAGCCCGGGCGGTGTGCTCGCGGAGGGAAACTGAGGCAGGAAACGTGCCTGTGAGCTCGTTCCTTCCTCAGTCCACACCCCACAAACCGCAAAGCTCCCGTGCCCTCCTGAGACCCGCATGAAACAACAGGGAAGAAGGAGGAAGGGGAGGGGGCCCGAAAGCAAGCCGGGTCCGTGGAGTCGGCCGGTCCTGCCACACTCAAGATGGCGGCTCGGCAGCGGCGAGGTCCCTCAGAGGCGGTACCAGCGCATGCGCAGCGCGGAGTCCCGGCCCGGGACACAAGATGGCGGCAGCGGCGCTGGGGAGGGCGAGGCGGAGGCGGCAAAACGGGAGGTCGAGCAGAACGTGTAGCCGCGTCCCCTCGAGTCCGCTCCGGGCAGGTAAGAGCCCCAGGAAGCCATGGTCCCGCCGCGAGTCGCTCCGGGGTCTGAGGATCCGAAGCCGGGCAGCGGTGGCCCCTCTGGCGCTTTCCGCTCGGGGCCACCGCTTGCCCTGTCTCTGCCGCCGCCGCCATCTTAGGCCTGCGGGTGGGCGGCCGGGCCGGTAGCTTGGGTGAGGGAGCTGGGCCCGGAGAGCGCGGGCGGAGCGGCCTCTAGGGCCCCTCCGCTGCTGCCGCCGCCACCGCTTTTGTGTCGGGCTCCGACTCTGAGTCGCCTCAGCCCGGGGGCGGGAGCGCGCGGTGGGGCGGGGGGCGGAGCCCGAGAGATGGGCCGGCGCGCGCGCGCCAAACAGCCCGCCCCCGCTGGGGTTGGGGGGAGGGGAAGGTGTGCGCGCGCTCGGGTGTGTCGGGGGGAGCCCCCTCCTTGAGAGGCCCCCGCGCCTGCGCATTTTGCCAGTCCTTTGACTCCGCCCTCCTGAGTCAGAGGGTTCTGATTGGTGAATTACTGAGATGGTCCCGCCCCATCTTTCTCCAATCCTGTAACCGGGTTCTTTTCCTTGCGGGTTCCTCGGGTCGGGCAGATACAGTTGTTAAGCTGGTCGGCGCTGTCAGACTGCGGTATGCGCGGGGGCCGGGAAGCCTTTGGATAAATAAAAACATTACCTTAATAATAGAGTTATTTCTTACTTAACGTGTACAATACGCTAGACTCTACGTATAGAGACCACAGAGGTCGAATGATTCCTGTTTGTGAGTCGGAAAGCGGCAGAAGGACCTGGACCCTCTGCCCAAACCCAGAGCCGGTTCTTCGGCCGCCGACCTGCTGCTTCCAAATCACCTGGGAAATTAAGAAAATTTTTTTAATCGTAAAAAATTGGTGAAGGTTTGAAGCGGTGTAAAATTTGTCATCCGTTTCCCAGGCCTACCTTTTGGGGTGTGTTTAAAAAATACAAATTCTTGTGAGATGAATCTTCCTTCCCCATTCCTGAGTCCTAGGACGTGAAGTGAGGGACAGGAATCTGAATTGTTTTACAAGCCCTCGAGATGCACAGTTGGCTTTGAAAACACTGCAGTGTCCCCGTTTGGCCTCTCAGCTGTGTTGTTCTTGCTGTCTCTGCGTAGTTCAGTTACTGCATCAGTGTCACACGATATTTGTTGGGGAAACTGTCTGCCAATAAAGATGAACATGCTGTGTTATGTAATGCATTTGCATGTATGATTATTATTGTGGTTTTAAAAGATCGATTCAAAGAAGTGTGTTTTTCACTCACTATGGGTGGCTTGGGAGCGTGCCCCTGGGATTTGATACGTACAGTTGGCCCATGAATAACAGGGGTTAGAGGCACCAATCCCGGCACGGTTGGAAATCCCAGTAGAACTTTTGACTCCCCACAACTTTACTAATAGCCTCCTGTCGACCAGAAGCCCTACTGGTAACATAGGTAGTGGATGAACACGTGTTTTGTATATTATGTGTATTATACATCGTATTCTTACAATAAAGTCAGCTAAGGAAGAGCAGCTGTTACTAAGGAAATCATAAGGAAGTGTAAATACGTTTATAGTAGCACATTGTATTGGGAAAACTGTGTAAGTGGACCCACATGGTTCAGACCTGTGTTGTTCAAGGGCCAAATGGTATGTTCACTTTTCTCTTGTCTTAGGGATATTTTGGTTGATAGGAGCAGCTACACAATTTGTGGGGTCCAGTGTGCAAAATGAAAACACGGGCCAGCTTATTAAAAATGTATTGAAAACTTTAAGACCACAGCCATAGAGCATGAAACCAGTTAGGGCCCTTCTCAACATGGGGCCTGTGTGACTGCAGGCTGCAAGTCTGTGAAGGTGAACCCTTTGGTTTGCAAAGTTTGAGAAGTATCATTTTCGTCCCTTAAATCCCCAGATCTCCCACAGTGTCCCCTGCCCTGTCCTGGGGGCTCCCAACTTGCTCTGTGTCGTTGCCCCTCTTGCTGTAGTGCGTGTGCTGCAGCATTTCACAGGTCTGTGACGCTCTCTTCTCTTTGCTCTGCAGTTGCTGATGCAAGGAATTCCCTGGGCCCCCATCCACTCCACTGCTGACCAGCCCACCCACCCGCGCTGAGCCTTCCTGCAGGCCTCCCCCCTGTCTCTGGGACCCTGTGACGTGGGGGTCCATCCGGTCGGAGAAGAAAACCCTCTCATGCTAGCATTGCAGACCCCAGAGGGTGAGAAAAAGAGGGACCTTTTGCAGGCTTAAGACATATGGGCTCAGCCCCAAGGCACCGGGAATCCCTCCTCCCCAGAGAATCAAGCCTTTTCTCCCCCTTGGTTCGTGCTTCCGAACCTTTCTGTTATGACTGCCCCCTTTGGTTGTATGTATGTTCTCTTGCTCTGTGCATTTTTACTGCCAAGCTGTACCAACGAAGTAACCGCTCACTTTTCCCTTTCCAAATTAACGAAGATATCTATGACTGTACAAATAAAATTAATGTCCCAGTGATTCCTATGATGTTGTCAACAGCCAATCAGAGCTTCTGATCATCATGAGATAATCAGTGTGACCACAACGAGTTGATAAAATTTCAGCAAGCAAAGATAACTGATGTTTCAACATGCCTTTGTGCTCTTTTTGTGGGTAAATGTTTGATTTCTTTGGGTGCTGTGACATCTTGAGAACAACTTTGGGATCACCAGTCCAATCTCCGTTGGGCCCCTAGGAGTCTTTAACAGCCAGGTCGGGAATCACTGGCCATTGAGGCTTGTGCTGGATGTGCTTTGGATGGGGGTCGTGGAGACTACAAATCTGAAGGAGCTGACCTGCTTCCTGGTATTTAAAGTACATTTCACCTGGGGATTAGGAAGGACTGAATTAGATATTTCTTCTCAGTCCCACTGGTTTCTTTAGCAACAGATTGTTTCCTGCCCTGAAGCACAGAATGAGGCAGCCACTTAAATGCCATGTTCCCTCTGGGCTGCACTCTGTTCCAGTTAGATTTTTTTGGGTAGGAACAGGAAAGAGGTCCTCCTGTTCTTTTTTGTGGGAATAGCTTCTCAAGGGCAGACCCTGTTCTGTGTTCTGTGCCACTCTGTGCTTTGTAAATATTTGCAGAATGAATAGAGTTCCTATTGGGTCCAGGTACCCTGCTGAGTACTGGAGAGATGAACTGGACCCAGTTCCTAGCCCTGGGAGTTCTGACCGTCTGATGGGTAGATAAACCCAGCTGATAGGACTGAGTGCCGCAGTGGAAGTGTTCATGGCCCCGCAGAGGGGGGTCGGGTGGAGAGTCCAGGAACGCTTCCTGGAGCACGTGAACATCGTGACAAGCCAGGTGGAGAATTGGGGAGAGTATGTCAGGCAGAAGGAGCAACATTTTGCAGTTGGGGGAACTGGGATTTAGATCCCAGGGCTCCTTTGGTACCACACTGGCCCTCCAGGGACAGGACTGGATTGATTTCTTCATGTCTGCAAGTAGTCAGTGGAGCCCTCAGTGGATTGTAATTGGTGGGTGAGAGTGGAGCTGACCTCCATGCCCTGCTGGCCTGACACCCTTCGGTCCTCTGTGTGGCAGGTCCGGTGTGGGTGCTGAGATGGCCAATGAGAATCACGGCAGCCCCCGGGAGGAAGCGTCCCTGCTGAGTCACTCCCCAGGCACCTCCAATCAGAGCCAGCCCTGTTCTCCAAAGCCCATCCGCCTGGTGCAGGACCTCCCAGGTACTGGCGAGGGGCAGGGTAGGGTGGCGGGGTAGGAAGGATGCCTCAGGAGCAGCCCTGAACCTGGCTGGGCTCCATGCTTGTTTGCAGAGGAACTGGTGCATGCGGGTTGGGAGAAGTGCTGGAGCCGGAGGGAGAACCGTCCCTACTACTTCAACCGATTCACCAACCAGTCCCTGTGGGAGATGCCTGTGCTGGGCCAGCATGACGTGATCGTGAGTGCCAGCCCAGGGCAGGGCTCCTGAGCAGCTTCTAGCATCTGGGCCTTCCCCAAATCTATCTTGAGCAGCTCTTATTTGCCTAGCCCCATCTTGGGACCTAGGGATACAATGACACACAGACACACTCCCTGCCCTCATGGAACCTACACTCATGTAGGGGAGATTGACACGTAAAGAGATGATTGTAATGTGTGTGAGGCTGAACTTGAACTCCATGTTGGGCACTGTCCTGTGATGCAGTTATAAGCGAGATGGACCTGGTCCTGCCCTTGCACTCTTGGGGGCCCACAGTCTACTGAGGAGCCAGAAGGATCGAAGTGTGGCATGCTGGGCATGAAGTCACGGGGAGGGGAGGGCACAGGGAATGCTTCTCCTTGAATTAGCACTTAAGGTGACAAAGTTAGTGAAGTGAAAGTTGTCAGAGGGGAGAAGCACGTTCTAGGAATAGTGTCCATGTGAGGGGGCTGTCTGGCAGGAACGTGTGCTTTTGGATCCCTATCAGGTGGGGCAGACTTTCCTTACTGGGCATAATCAAGCCAGTTGGCAGCCCCATTTTGCAGATGAAAACACTGAGAGTCAGAGATGAGAAATGACTGGCCCAAGACCTTGAGCCAGTAAGAGGCAGAGCTGGACTCGAACCTGATGTGATTTCAGGGCTACCCTGCCATCACTCATACTCGGGGTCACCAAAGGAATTTCATCCATGGGGTCTTGCTCTTTAAAAAAAAAAAAAAAAAAAAGCATTTCTTGAGTTTTTCCCTTTATTCCTCTCATTCTGGTGTTTAAGGAGGAGAAATTAACATGTACAGAGGGTTCTTCTCCTGCCAGATGTCTTATTAACTGGTAATATTCCTGCACTCATTGAATCATCTTCCCAACAGGAGGTTGGGCCTGTTTAGCACGGCCATTTTGAAGGTGAGGGAATTAGGAAGGGACGTAACTCTCCCAAGGTCACACAGTTGTAAGAGGCAGGCAGGGGTGGAGCCCAGTGTTCTTTCTGCATCCCAGCCCCCTTTGCTCTTCTTGGAGCAGTAGGAGCTGGGGGCAGGAGGGCATCAGGATTCTGTAATACTGGGACTCTTAAGGCACTGGCTCCCGTTGCAACTCTGCTGGTCTCCCTCCACCAGTCGGACCCTTTGGGGCTGAATGCGACCCCACTGCCCCAAGACTCAAGCTTGGTGGAAACCCCCCCGGCTGAGAACAGGCCCCGAAAGCGGCAGCTCTCGGAAGAGCAGCCAAGTGGCAATGGTGTGAAGAAGCCCAAGGTGAGCGTCTGCGGGCTGTGAGGACGTGGGTGGTGAGCAGCTGCCCCAAGCGGGCAGCCAGCAGGTTCCCTGCGAGGGCTGGGCAGTGGCAGGTCGGTCAGGAGGGGGCCTGGGGCACAGCTCACCAGCTGCGCCGGTGCGGTAGCCATAGGCCGTCTCTCTTGACCCTGGTGCCTTCTACTTTTTTGCTCTAGATTGAAATCCCCGTGACACCCACAGGCCCATCGGTGCCTAGCTCCCCCAGTATCCCAGGAACCCCAACACTGAAGATGTGGGGGACATCCCCCGAAGATAAACAGCAGGCAGCTTTCCTCCGACCCACCGAGTGAGTCCCTGCTGATTGGTTTGGGGGCATCCATCGTCCATGTGTGCCTGGGACCGTGGGGTGTGGTGGCAGGGCACCCCAACTCCCTTGCCTCTACCTTCCTCTGTGCTCCTTTCTGTGCCCCAAGGGTGTACTGGGATCTGGACATCCAGACCAACGCTGTCATCAAGCACCGGGGGCCTTCAGAGGTGCTGCCCCCACACCCCGAGGTGGAGCTGCTTCGCTCCCAGCTCATCCTCAAGCTTCGGCAGCACTATCGGGAGCTGTGCCAGCAGCGAGAGGGTAACTGCCTCCTGGGCCTCAGGACCCTTGTTTCCGCCCACCCTTAGCCAAGAGCTGGGCTTGGGAATGGCGCAGTGGAGCCTAGCACTTGAGAGTGCAGGCTGTGGAGGGGACAGGCCTGCTGGAGCCCCAGCTCCGCTAACTGCTTACAGAAAGACTGGCATCAGTAACTGCAGACGCCATCATAAACACTTCCAGAATGCTTACTGTCCGTCAGGTATGTGCGAAGCCCTCTCGTGGCTCTGTAAGAGGGCACAGAACCAAAAGTACCTGCACCTCACGGCATTGCTGCTGGGAGGAGAGGTGGAATGGGAAGTCCTCAGTGAGCTGCAGCTTTCATTCTTTAGTAAAGAAGCCTGCTTAACTTCGCTGAAATGTAGCGTTTCTCTTTTCCCCTTTTCCCGAGTAACGTTTCCTAACACTCTGCAGAAAACTCACGATTCTGAGTCTACCTGGGGAGATGTTGCCTGCAGGCGGAGTGCCGTTTACTGCTGCCCCTCCGGTGCCCGCATCCCCCTGCCGTGTGCTGGGCCCGCGTGGAGGCTGCTGACCAAGCCAGACCTTCACCAGCTCGTCTGTTCCACAGGCATCGAGCCCCCTCGGGAATCTTTCAACCGCTGGATGCTGGAGCGCAAGGTCGTGGATAAAGGCTCTGACCCCCTGTTGCCCAGCAACTGTGAACCGGTCGTGTCACCTTCCATGTTTCGTGAAATCATGAATGACATTCCCATCAGGTACAGGCCCACAGCTGGGCCCGACTCGGTTGGGTGGGGGGGTTGGTGTGTGGCCAGTCCTGTATAGAAGGGCTCTCACTCTGCCTGCTCTCGGTCCCAGGTTATCCCGAATCAAGTTCCGGGAGGAAGCCAAGCGTCTGCTCTTTAAATACGCAGAGGCCGCGAGGCGGCTCATTGAATCCAGGTTTGCTCTCGGCATAACCCAGCAGGCTGGGTGTGTGATCAGAGTGGGAGGTCCTGGGCTTTCTGGCCCATCTCATGGAGCTCGGTCATCGCTCTTGGTGGCAGGAGGAGGGCCAGCTCCCAAAGGCAACACAAGGGCTGCGAGGGAAGCCTTGATGCCCGAATGTCAGTGCAGGTGGGGTGGGAGGAGTAAGCGTGGAACAGATGCCCAACCGCTGGCTCCATTATGTGCCCTCAACTGGCAGGAGTGCATCCCCCGACAGCAGGAAGGTGGTCAAATGGAACGTGGAGGACACCTTCAGCTGGCTGCGGAAGGACCACTCAGCCTCCAAGGAGGACTACATGGTGAGTGGCCCCGGGGAAGGAGGCCAGTGGCAAGGCTCTGTGGCTCCTTCCTCCAGCTGCCTGCCTAGGCTGGGCAGGACCCCACAGCAGCCTGTTGTGCGGTTCAGCAGACCTTTGATGCTCATCAGTCCCCAAACTCCCGCATGTAGAGATGTTTGTCCAGGCTCCTGGCTCTGTCCTAAAGATGGTCTCCATTAAGGTTCTTTAATGGAATCCTGTGCTTGGCCACACACCATAAGTAGCTGCCTTTTCAACTTAATGAATGTTGAACATCTCCCTTGAATAGATTTTTGGACACAGATGGACAAACTGCCTTTTCTTGGGTGTGTGCGTTCGCCACAGTGAAGAACTGGCACCAGATTCAATGCCCTGCTTTACTGTGTCCGCAGCGATTCTGTTTTCTGGCCCAGACCCGTCACTTCTTTAACTCTCCACCAGCACTAGCAATGGGCTTTCTTTTCAGGATCATTTTTCACAAGAGACAAGGTTTCGCACTTCACGATAGTAACTGTACTTGACACGTAGAGTGACAAAGGTAGGTGTACTCACTAGCCAGAGTGACTCATTTTCACTCATCACTTTCACACGTGTGATTCAGCAAAATTACAAATGCCTAGTTAAATCCTTGCCAGTTGCTAAAAGCTCAGATCTCAAATCTGCAATGACCAAGGACCCCGTTTTGTAATGGTCTCTCTCCCTGGTAGTTGGCAAATGCTTTATAAGCAGGGACTGTGCCTGCTTTGTCTGTTTCCCCAGCAATTGTCATGGGATCTGGCACAGTGTAACCCCCACTAGAGGTGCTGGCATTTATTGCACATTTGCTGTATGCCGGGGGCTTGGTTAAGCCCTTAATGGGAATGATCACATTTAATACTCAAACTGTCTTATCCGGTAAGTATTTTGTGTTCCCTTAACAGTTGAGGAATAAGATTCAGAGATGCCAAGGGACTTGTCTAAGTGACACAGCTAGTTAAGTAGCCGTGTTTGAAAACGAGGACTGCTGGAAGCCTCCAGCCCTCCCCCACCAGCTCCCTAGAGCCCTGATCAGGAGTGTCTCCTCCAGGACCGCCTGGAGCACCTGCGGAGGCAGTGTGGCCCCCACGTGTCAGCCGCGGCTAAGGACTCCGTGGAGGGCATCTGTAGTAAGATCTACCACATCTCCCTGGAGTACGTCAAGCGGATCCGTGAGAAGCACCTTGCCATCCTCAAAGAAAACAACATCCCAGGTAGGAAGCCAATGGCAGGGAGCCAGCCGTGAGGCCATCAACTCTGTTTCCTGGGCCCTGACGGAAGGGACAAGCGAGGCTGAGCCTCTAGGCTGCAGGCTGGTTTGGGGAAGTCTGTTTCTCCCAGCAGTGTCTGGGGCAGGACCTGCTGTCCTTGGGCTCGGGGGTTTCAGCCCTCTTCTAGGAACTGGAGAAGGGCTGGGAAAGGGAGAGACAGAAGGTGGTGCAGACAGGCCGGGGGGCAGCAGTCAGGCGGACTTGTGTTTGCACCTGCTTTCTGTAAGCCCCCATCTCCCCACACGGCGCTCTAGTGCCTGGCCACAGGCTCCTATGTGAACTCAGGGGTAACTCTGAGTGCTGGGCCCAGAAAGCTCCCTAAATGAGGCATCGTAATCCCTAGGAGAGCAATGCAGTTCTCATACTCCTGTCTGGCCAACTGGGGGCCTGTGCCAGTACAGAGCATGTTGACCCAGGCCACCACCTCTTGCCCCTGCTGACTTCCTGGCTGTTAATGTCGTTACGGAAGTGTCTGAGCTGCATTCTGCTCCTCTGTGCGACAAGACTCACCTCCCCCGGTCACTGGGACACGTGTGTGAGGCCCCCGGCATGCAGTAGGCACTGCGAATGAGCAGAGCCGAGGCAGGGTGGCCCCTCACTGCTCTCCCTGCCCACAGAGGAGGTGGAGGCCCCAGAAGTGGAGCCCCGCCTGGTGTACTGCTACCCGGTACGGCTGGCCGTGTCTGCGCCCCCTATGCCCAGCGTGGAGATGCATATGGAGAATAACGTGGTCTGCATCCGGTATAAGGGAGAGATGGTCAAGGTCAGCCGCAACTACTTCAGCAAGCTGGTAAGAGCTGGGGTGAAGGGGAGGCAGGTCCCCAGGAGGAGGCCGGCGGGTGGGGGGCGGTGGGAAGGGAGGGAGGGAGCACTGTTGAAGGACCGCTCTCTGCCTCGCAGTGGCTGCTTTACCGCTACAGCTGCATTGACGACGCTGCCTTTGAGAGGTTCCTGCCCCGCGTCTGGTGTCTTCTCCGACGGTACCAGGTACAGGCCCTGGGCAGCGGGGGGCGGGGGGCTCTGCTGGAGGGCGGGGCGGGGGGGCGTGCTGAGCCCTGGAGGCTGACGGCGGCCACTGTGCAGATGATGTTTGGCGTGGGCCTCTACGAGGGGACGGGCCTGCAGGGATCGCTGCCCGTGCACGTCTTTGAGGCCCTCCACCGGCTCTTCGGCGTCAGCTTTGAGTGCTTCGCCTCGCCGCTCAACTGCTACTTCCGCCAGTACTGCTCTGCCTTCCCGGACACAGATGGCTACTTCGGCTCCCGCGGGTGAGAGCCAGGGGCTGCCGGGGCCCTTCTGTCCGGGCCCGGGAAGGGCTCCTCTAGAGCAGAGATGCCACCTGGGCCGGCTACTTCCTAATGCTTTAGGGTTTTGGAATTGGGCAGTCCTGGGTGTAGTCCCTGCTTTCACCCATTGCTAGCTGTGTGACTTTGGACTGGTCGCTGTACTTCCGGGAGCCTGTGCTAGCTCCTACCCCAGCCTGTGGGTTTCTCGGTGAGTTGGTCCAGGCACTGAGAGGCATGGGAAGTGACAATTCAGACCTCTGCGACCTTACAGACTAACACGGGAGGGTGGAGGGGAGTGAGCACAGGTGAGAGGAGACAGGTCTGAGACAACAAGAGCTCCTGGCTGGGGCCTGTGCCGTGGTGACCACGGAGTCCGAACTGGGTTTGAGCCCCAGCCCTTCCACTAAGTGGCTTGGTGGACTTGGCCCCCAAGCCTGAGCCTCTCCATCCTCAGCCTTTCAATGGGGTCGGCCACACCTTGTCCCAGGATGAAATTAAGGATGCATGTTGGCCTAGGGCCCGACAAGGGTCCATCCCTTCGACAGCGTGGGGGCAGCACCCATTTCTGGTGGAGGGCCTGGGTCCTGGTAGGACTTAGGATGCTCACCTCTGTCCCCAGGCCCTGTCTGGATTTCTCCCCGCTGAGTGGTTCCTTTGAGGCCAACCCTCCATTCTGCGAGGAGCTTATGGATGCCATGGTCTCTCACTTCGAGGTGGGTGTGCTGCTGCAGGTGGGGTGTGGGGGTGGCAAGCAGG
Organism: Callorhinus ursinus; assembly: GCF_003265705.2. Lineage (NCBI taxonomy): Eukaryota > Metazoa > Chordata > Mammalia > Carnivora > Otariidae > Callorhinus > Callorhinus ursinus. Next base: position 1,609,016 of record NW_027397100.1, on the reverse strand, counting down.
ATTGCCAGCCACCTGGAGGGCAGCCTTTGATGTCCACCCCACGGCCCCTCCCGTAGAAACTGCTCGAGAGCTCACCAGAGCCCCTGTCCTTCATCGTGTTCATCCCCGAGTGGCGAGAACCCCCCACGCCGGCGCTCACCCGCATGGAGCAGAGCCGCTTCAAACGCCACCAGCTGGTCCTGCCTGCCTTCGAGCACGAGTACCGCAGTGGCTCTCAGCACGTCTGCAAGAAGTGGGTGCCCGGGGAGGGCGTGGTGGGGGGCGCCGATCACGCCAGGCCGAGCCCCCCCCCTGAGCTGCTCCTTTGTCCACAGGGAAGAAATGCACTACAAGGCCGTCCACAACACGGCCGTGCTCTTCCTACAGAATGACCCTGGCTTTGCCAAGTGGGGGCCGACACCAGAGCGGCTGCAGGAGCTGAGTACCGCCTACCGGCAGTCAGGTCGCAGCCACAGCTCCGGCTCCGCCGCTTCCTGCTCAGAGAACAAGGACCGGGACTCAGGTCGCGAACAGGGCCCTAGCCGCGAGCCGCACCCCACTTAACACATCCTGCGGGGAGGAGGAGCCCCAGGGTGCTGGTGTGGACTGCTGAGACTCGGGCCTCTTGGGGCTGAGCAGACCCCAGGACCCTCCCCCTGAGGTGGCAGCAGGACTCAGGCTGCCAGTGTCATAGGAAGATGATGGCTCTGCCAGGGCTCCCCCTCCCTGCCCGATCCCCCAACCCCTCACCTCGAACTCACTCCATCTCCCGTGTAAATAGGTCCCATCCCTTCCCCGTCCTCCCCTGATCCTTACCATCTTATCACCATCTTGTTTCATTTGTAAAAGGAAATACAGAAACCCCCCTAAGAATGTGTGAGGGTCTTGAGGGCCGAGAAGGCAGAGAACCTGGAGCTAGTCCTGGAACCACACCCTCTACATCCAGGCTCACCTTCTTACGACCCCTGGGCCTTCACACCCCAACCCAGGGCTCCAGTGTCTAACTTCACGCCCTGCTGGCCCCACAGCTGGGTCTCTGGTGGCCTCTGCCTGTGTGTACCTAAGTCTGGAGTCCAGAGCCCTGCATCGTCTATCTGCAGGCCCCAGACTCCCACAGCCAGGCCTGCACTCCTGCCTCCAGGGAGCAGAGGACTGGGGACTGTGCCCAGGCAGAGAGCAAGACTCCTGCTCGACCTGGAGCCGCCAGTGAGGGGGCAGCCAGCTAGGGCTCACAACCGGGGGTCAGGAGGAAGAGCAGCTCTGGGCCACCATGGGCTTCAGGGTTTAGTCTTCGGGCTGCTGGCTGTGCTGCCCTCTGAGGACCTCTAGGCCGGGAGCAGATGTTCTGGGGTCCAGGGGAAGGGAAGAAGGTCTGAAGGTGCTCAGGGGGGGTTCTTACCAGCTCAGCAATCTCTCCCAGTATCAGGCCTCTGCCCACGGGCCTGCCCTGCCGTTGGGCCACCACACTGTTTACAGAGGCGAGGTGGGCTGCACTGTGGGGCCAGGCAGCTCTCGTGAGCTGCACGCTCCTCCTTCCTTCCACTTCCCAAGTCCTTGCGGACAAAAGTAAGATGGTCGGGACTGGACTCTGGTCCCTTTATTGAGACTGAGGGGCCAGTGGGTCCATCCAAACAAAAATAAATTTCTCTCCCCAAAGCCTGCCTGCAGGCTAGGGCACCCAGCATGTCCTGGCTGGGGCCCATGGTTGTCCCCTAGACCCAGCAGCACAGGTCTGGCTCTCTTAAGAGTGACAGGATACCGGCTGCTCAGTGCCTGGAGACCCTAGGTGGAACAGGGAGGTGAGTCCCAGCGGGTCCCCCCCACCCCCACCCCTAAGCACGGCTGGCCCCAGTATCCACGGTCTGCGCTGGGCCCTCAGGGCTCAGTCATCGGTCAGGGTGATGACGTCGTACTCGATGCCCTGGTGCTGCAGCTGTTGGATGTGTTCAGGCACCGCCTCTTCTGCGCCAAACAGGCCCTGGGCTTGGGCCATGGCAGCATCGGCCACCGCTGCCAGGGGAGGGGAGAGGACAGTGAGCCCGAGGCCCCAGAAGCTCGGCCTGGGTCCCCATGGTCATCAGGCTCCCATCCCATACCTGTGACAGCTGAGTGTGCAGCGGCCTCCAGTTGGGCCTGTGTGACCAGCTGCTGGCCTGGGGACACAGGCACATACTGGATCTAGAGTGGAGAAGCCAATGAGATCTGGCCTTGGAGGAGCTCTGCCCCGGCTCCCTCTGATCCCCCCAAACGCCTACCTGGGACTCCTGAAGGAAAGGGGCCCCTTGTTCGTACTGGATGTGTGTGATCTGGCCCTCCTGTACCTGGAGGGAGGAAGGCAACGTGACGACCAAGGAGGCTGTACTCGCCTGGCCTCGCTCCCCACTCCTGCTCAGGCCTGGCCTACCTGGATGTGATGGCCCTCTGGAACCACCACATATTCCTGGGGGAGCAGCTGTTGGACTCCATCCTGGGAGATGATGTACTGTACCTGGAGAAGGGTGGAGGAGAGGCAGGTGCTGAGGCCTTGAACCGGGAGCTTAGCAAGGAAAACCGAGCAGGGGCCCAGGGACACCCAGCATGAATGATGGCAGCTGCAAGCACGGACCCGGGGAGGGGTGGTTTGGAAAGTACGGTTCCTCCCCAAAGCAGGCCCTGGGGGCAGGCGGAGGGAGGGCAGTGCTGGCCGCAGTGCTCACCTGGTTGTCGGAGGTCACCAGATGCTGCACTGTCTGGCCGTCCGCGGTGGTGATCTCTTGGATGTAGGTGGCTTCTTCCTGCCAGGACCAAGCCAGCTCCAGCCTCGGCTCTGTGTGTCCCCCCACCCCGGCCTGTGACCTCCCAGCCCAGGCGCTCACCTGATTGGTCACTGTCTGCTCTTGGGCCACGATAATGTGTTCCTGGCCCAGTGCCTGCTGTAGCCGCTCTGGGCCCAGGACCCCGTGGCTGGACTGTAGTGCAGCTGGGCAGAGAGGGGAGGATGCTCACGCAGGGACTCGGGTGAAACCTGACAAGGCCCTGGCCCCCCACCCTGGCCCCCCAGGGGCAGCTCACTGTGCAGCGTGGCCAGCGTCTCCTCGTCACTATTCAGGATGATGGTCTGGGCGGGGGTCCGGGCTGGGGTCCGGGCAGTCGGGGTCCCCGTCTTTCTCCCATCAGGACTGTGTAGCCGCTGGATGTGGAACTTGAGGTGCCCGTTCCGGTTGAAACTGGGGGGGGGGGGAGAGGCTCAGGGGCCGCCCCATCACACATGCCCAGCAGCCCCTGCCCGCCTGTTCCCACCCCACGCCCCACGCCTCACCGCTGCCCGCAGAGGTGGCACGCGAAGGGCTTCTCGTTGGTGTGCGTCAGCATGTGCCGCCGCAGGTCCTTCTTGTTCTTGGAGGCAAAGCTACACTGGCTGCACTGGTGGGGCCGCAGGCTCGAGTGCTGCGCCATGTGGGCCTGGGGAAGGGGCAGAGTTGGGGGCGCTGGCTGGGGGAGCACAGAGCACCTCACGGACAGGGCCGTCAGGGAATCTGTCCGCAGGGGGACAGGAGCTGCGTAAGAAGTACGAACCAGACCGAGATGTGGTGCTGCTGTGTGGGGCGAGAGGGACAAGTCCCAGGCCCCCGCCGTTGGGTCACTTAGAAAATCCTGTCCCTGCTCCCAGACTCCCGTTGGCCCCGCGTGAACGCAAGATACAGGTTCAGATGAGGGAACCTCTGAAGGGCTCTCCCAGCCCTGACGTTCTAGGGCCTGGGCCCTGTCCCGTCACCGAGCTGCTGTGGGGATTCTGGGTCTGGAAACGGTAATCCTCGGGGGAAGGACTCCTGCCCAGGACCTGCCCTCCTCACCTTTTCCACACTGTTTCCACCACCTTCCTCGTACCCTGCGCTCTCCCGATTCCAGACAACTTGCCTTTCCCTAAGCACGCCCTCTGCCCCTCCAGGCCCAGGTCGGCCGACACCAGCACCCCAAGCCCACACGACCCATGCCGTCTGCCCTCTGTTCACACCAGGGACACTGCTGGGCATCAGTCACCGTGTCTGGATGGTTCCCCACCAGACTGAGCGCCAGACTGAATGCTGAGACCTCACGGAATCCTTTCTGACCCTAGAAGGGGGAGGGCCTGGCTCGGGGTGTTCAGTTAAGGTCTGTTAAACAAGTGGCCGAATGAGTGCCAGGGGAGGCACGGGGGGCAGCACTTACCCGGACCTCGGGCCACTGGCGGGCACTGAAGGGGCAGTCGGGGCACTTGAAGGCACTAGGCCCGGCATGGGCCCGTTTGTGACTCTCCATCTCTGCTCGGCCAGGGAAGGCCTCAGCACAGATCTTGCAGGAAAACTTCTTGGAGGAGGCTGTGGCTGCGGACGGTGGCGACGGCGGCACTCCCAGGCTCAGGGCTTTGCTGGCCGTGGGGGGTGGGGAGGCAGAGCCCTGGGGGTCTCCCACCCGGTGGGTCCTGGCTGGAGATGGGGGCTCAGGGCCATCTCTGGGCAGTCCCCCACACTGTAGTAGGGGCCACTTGGCTCCAGAGGCCAGGGAATCCGGGCTTGGGAAGGAGATGGAGCCATCTGCAGTCAGCTGTAGAGAGACAGAGAAGCGTGAGGTACTGGGGAGGACTGGGGAAGGATAGCAGTGGGGGAAGGCTTGTACCCCAAGCCTCACCTCAATGTGGTGCAGCTGGGTCCCGTCGGCTGCCATGATGTAGTGGGTACCAGCTTCTTTCAGGGTGTCGCTCACAACCACAGCCTGGGCTGCCTCCCCTGGGGGCTCCTCGCTGTGAGCACCGAAGAGGGGAGGAGTGAATTCTAGGAGGGGACAGAAGGCCACAGGCGTCCCCTTCCCCAAGAAAGTCATCAGCTGAGGGGCTGACTGCCACCACAGGTGGACTCCCTGGTCTGAATTCCAGCTGAACTTCAACTGTCTCTTCTGTAAATAGTGACCACAGGTCCCACATATCGTCCTGCTCAACAGCAGTCATCCGGCTCCTTTGAAGGGCAGGGCGGCAGTGAGGCGGAGAGCCCCAGGGGTCTAGCCCAGGTCTGGCCAAGTGTGGCAGCAGGAGGGCCAGTGGGGCGGCGGGGGGGGGGGGGGGGGCAGGCCTGGCAAGTACCCAGAGACCAGGAGCAGATGGCAGATGGCTGCCCGCCGGCTGCCCAGGGATCTGGATTCCTATCCCAGCCACACACTGTGGCGCTTCAGTGCCTGGATTAAGGGCTTTCTCAGACCGCCCCGGAGTTCAGGGAGCATACAAATATTTCTGCTCCGAACTTGCTCAGTGCAGAGGAAGCCGAGTGCGGCTGCCAGGCCTCCAGTGCCGGCGACGAGCCTGAGCTTGCCACGAAGCTCAGAATGGACAACCCCTCAGGATCACCCAGAACAAAGAGCACGTGACTTTAGAACCAAGGGGTCGACTCCTCGCTTACTGCCTGTCTGACCTCAGGCAAGTCACTCAATGTCCCTGGCCTATTTCCTCACTTGTAAAATGAGAGAAACGTGGATCTCACAAGAATGGTTTAGGTGAGTTCTGAACGTCCAGTGCCTGGAACATCTAAGTGGCCAAAAATTAGTAGCTTCCAACCTCCTGAGAAAGATACGACTCCTATGGCTAATTATGTTACACGTATTAGGAGTTTTGCCTCCTGCCCACTAGGCTCTGGTGGGCAGGGCCCTTATCTGAGGCCTCCCGGCACTCCTATCAATGACTAAAGGGGGCCTTGCAGGCAGCAGGTCTCACCTGTAAGGCGTGCCAGGAGCTGATGTCCCCTCCTCCATAGGGGGTGCAGTGATGACGCTGTAGCCAGTCCCACCAAATGGCCCAGGTGCCAGGGTGATCTGCTGCAGGTCAGGGGCACCTAGCTGGCTCTCTGCTGCCACGCTGCCCCCCGGCTCGGCCACGTGGAGGGTTACCACTTGCGGAGTGGCACCTGCTGGGGAGGGCTGCCCACCAGGGGATGCTAACTCTGCTTCCACGTCCTCGGACTTCACCACGGCCACCTGTAATGGACCCAGTGGGCATTAGGAGCAGGGTCTGTGGCAGAGAGGCTGGTGTTCAGGGCCCTTCTCTACCTCAAAGCTTGCCCACACTCGGGCAGCCCAGTGCTGCCACCACTCATTTGCACAGCCCCAACTGTGTGTCCTTTCTAAAGCACACTCTGACTCTCCAAGCCCCACCCAGCAACTGGAAATAAGTAAACTTAACAAGACCAGGGTAGCACAATACTGCCCTCCAGGGGCAGCTGGGCAATGTCTGCAGACATTCATTGGTCACACTTTGGAAGGGGAGTGGTCCTGGCACCTCGGGGTTATCTGTCAGGGATGCTGCTAACCACCCCGCAATGAATAGCAAGGCTCCCACAACAAAGAACTATCTGCCACTAAAGGCCAAGACTGAGAAATCCTAGGGTAAAGGGAAAAGTGGCAAACCATTTAAGAAAAAAGAACTTGACCTCATATCTTACTCCAAAGTCCACTTCAAATGGATTAAACACTGAAATGTAATAAATCTTTTTTTATTTTAATTTTTTATTTATTGGACAGAGACACAGCGAGAGAGGGAACACAAGCAGGGGGAGTGGCAGAGGGAGAAGCAGGCTTCCCGCCGAGCAGGGAGCCCAACGCCGGGCTCGATCCCAGGACCCTGGGATCATGACCTGAGCCGAAGGCAGACGCTTAAGGAGCCACCCAGGTGCCCCATGAAATGTAATAAAAAATTCCACAAATATAAAGAGAAAATGTGGATAAGTATTTTGATGCTCTGGGGTGGGAAGATTTTTTCTAATCAGCAAAACAAACCATAAACTGAAATCAGAAAACAAAATGTGGTATTTAACAATTCATACGAGAGAAAAGGGGAGTCTCCTTCATATACAAGGAGCCTCTGCAGAGTGATAATAAAAAGACCAATAGGGACACCTGGGCGGCGCAGCTGGTTAAGCGTCTCACTCTTGGTTTTGGCTTGGATTGTGATCTTGGGGTCATGGGATCGGACCCTGCATTGGGCTCCGCGCTCAGTGGGGAGTCTGCTAAGGTTTCTCTTTCCCTCTCCCTCTGCACCACCCACCCTCCCACTCCATGTGTGTGCGCGCTCTCTCAAATAAATCTTAAAAAAAAAAAAAAAGACTAATAGGAAAACTGATACAGGACACAAACAGGTAAGTCAGAGAAGAAATAAATGGTCTATGAACATACAGAAAGTAGTTCAATCTCATTTATGGTCATAACATTATAAATTAAGACCATGAGGGGCACCTGGCTGGCTCAGTCAGAGGAGCATGCGACTCTTGATCTTGGGGTTGGGAGTTCGAGCCCTACGCTGATTGGGAGTAGAGATTACTCAAATAAATAAAAACTTAAAAAAAAAAGACTATGAAATATACTTCTACTACGTGGATGAGATTTATAAAGATTGGGGACACCCAGCACCCAGTGTTGGCAAAGGTGTAGGGAAACACGCTCTAGCGGTGGTCACATAAACTAGCATCTCTCTCTCTCTGAGGCTTCGTACCTTCAGACCCACCAATTCTACTTCTAGGAGGGTTTTTTTAACTAAAAAGTGTTTAGGAGCACCTGAAATATATGTGCACCGAAGTACTGCCTTTGACTGATTAGAAACTGGAAACAACCAACCAGTAAAGGATTGCATGACCTACAACATTGGGATGGAAGGATGTGGAGACCTACGTGGGAACAACAGGGAGAGGTCTGGGTGCACAGGCCAGACCATACCGCACATGCTGCCCAGGGAAGAAAAGTGGGCTATGGAGGAGCATGAATCATGTGATCCCGTTTTGTTTTGTTTTGTTTTGTTTTGTTTGAGGGAGAGAGAGGGCATGCACACGCAAAGCAGGAGGGGCAGAGGCAGAAGGAGAGAGAATCTCAAGCAGACTCCGCATTGAGCACGGAGCCCGATGCAAGGCTCTATCTCATGACCCTGAGACCATGACCTGAGCTGAAACCATGAGTCAGATGCTTAACCGACTGCACCACCCAGGCGGCCCTGTGATCCCATTTTTTAAGGAACACAATGTCTGTGTTAGCGTGTACGTAGAACTGGAGAAATGCTTATTAGCCCATTAACAGTTGGGATGGGAGGGATGTTAAGGACTTTCACTTTCTATATAGAACAGTTCTTAATGTTCTATATGATTTTTTTACAAACATATGTGTTTGTAATCAGAAAAAAAATGCATGACGTACTGGCACGAGAACAGCAGACAGAGCAATAGAACAGACCTTGTCTGTATATGGCGGAATCTAGAACTTGATAAAGTGGGCATTTCCAACCACTGGGGAAGATTATTTCATATACTGCACTGGATAACTTTTGGAAAAAAAAAAGTAAAGTTAGTCCCCTACCTTTCTACATACACCCAAAATAAATTCCAGGCGGAGTAAAGATTTAAGTGTAAAAAATGAAACTCTAAGGGGCACCTGAGTGGCTCAGTCGGTTAAGTGACTGCCTTCGGCTCAGGTCATGATCCTGGAGTCCCGGGATCGAGTCCCGCATCGGGCTCCCTGCTCAGCGGGGACTCTGCTTCTCCCTCGGACCCTCCCCCCTCTCATGCTCTCTATCTCATTCTCTCTCTCAAATAAATAAATAAAATCTTAAAATTTTTTTTAAAAAATAAAAAAAAATAAAAATATCTTTCCTTATAAAAAAATGAAACTCTTAAGAAAAAAATACAAATGAATGTTCATACAATCTTAGGGCAAAGGAAGCCTTTCTAGGGAGGATATCAAAGGCAAAAACCATAAAAGACTGATTTAACTATCTAAAAATGTACAACTTCTGGGGCGCCTGGGTGGCTCAGTCCTTAAGCAACTACCTTCGGCTCAGGTCACGGTCCCAGGGTCCTGGGATCGAGCCCCACATCAGGCTCCCTGCTCAGCGGGAAGCCTGCTTCTCCCTCTCCCACTCCCCCTGCTTGTGTTCCCTCTCTCACTGTGTTTCTCTCTGTCAAATAAATAAATAAAATCTTAAAAAAAAAAAATGTACAACTTCTATACACCATCAAAGGCACTACCGGAATCCTAGGAAGCTCTCCAGGTCCGACACCAGGCTCCCACCTCCAGAGTTGTGTCTGTCCTCTACACCCCAGTGGCACGCTATTGCTACAAGTTCTTGGAATTTATCATCTCAAACACAGATTCGACATGTTTTCACGAGGCTCGGAGACAGGAGGGGCTAACAAAGCTCTCTGGCCTCAGAGGAACGGGGGGTGGGTGGCTGGGAGGAGGGAGAAGTCCTGAGGAGCTCGGGGAGGATCTGCTGGCCAAGAGAGGCCAGAGCGGAGAGAGCCCTGGGGGCCTCCCGGCTGTGGGACGCATCGCCGGGTGAGGGCGCTAGGCTAGATGGGAAGCTGGCGTGGACCCACAGCTCCGGGTGGCTGCAGAGCTGGGAGGCCTGCGCCGGAACAGGGCCTCAGAAGCCACAGGGGTGGCACTAACCGCTCGGACTGGCAGAGGTCGCCGGGGACTCGAGCTGAGCGGGAGCTCCTCTGACCTCCCTGGCACAGGAGGGCCCCTCTCCTCCGCGTCTGCTCCCGGGGTTTTGCCGGACAGTCTCCTGGTTAAGTGGGGGTGCCCCGAGGGCAGGGCGCATCTGCCTCTTCACCCTCCTCCCCTCCCAGTGTCCAGTGCAGAGCGGGCACCGAAGATGGCTGCACAGGGGAGGCGAGGCGAGGCGGCGGCCCCGGGCGGCTCACCTGCAGGGCTGTGCCCCCCAGCTCCCGCTGGGCGCTCATGTTCAGCAGCAGATCCAAGGCCGTCTGCGTGGCCATTGCCGTGGACTCCTCAGCGCCTGGGTTGGGTGAGACCTGAGCCTGAGAACGGCCCACCGCCCCCTCTCCCTCCACGGGGCCCCAGCAGGAGCCCTGCCCCTGCCCCCAGTTGCCCAGGCTCCCACCTGCCCTCAGAGCTCACCTTGCTGGTAGATGATGGTGGCGCCACCAAGCGTGTCAGAACAGAGCAGTGGGGGGGTCTCGGGTGCCTGGAAAGGTGCTGCCTCGGGGGGAATCTGTGGGGTGGGGATGTGGCCAAGTCTGAGAGGGGGCAGCTCGGATGCAAGCACTGATTGCCAAGCACCTCCTACGGGTCAGGCGCTTTACATCCGTTGGCTTGTTTCATCTTCACACAACTACGTCTCAAGGTATTTCTCAGCTCAGTACTACCGAAGAACCATCTGAGGCTCAGACAAGTAAAGCAAATGGCTACGACTCCACAGCTAGTAAGTACCAGAACTGGGATCTGAACACAAGACTGACAAGGGAGCCTGTGTTCTACCAGCACATAGTGGAGGTCCATCTTTTGTGGCACGGGAGGGGGAGGCAATGTCCTCAGCTATGAGACTATACTTCTTGGCCTGCCTTGCAGCTAGGTGAAGTGTGGCCTTGTGGCTAAGCAGGAGCTTCTGGTTAAGTTCACGGGGAAGACAGATGGAGAAATGGCAGGCTTCCTTTCTGCCTTTGCCCATCCCTTCCTCTTGCTTCTTGCCCGGGATGTGGCTAGAAGGCTGGAGCTCCTGCAGCTATACTGGACCATGAGGCAACCACAAAAATGGAAGTCGTATGCCTAGGATGGCTGGGAAAAAATATTGAGAGAGCTTGGTCCCTGATGACTGACCATGGAGCTGTCACACTAGCCCTGGGCTGCTGACCTCTGGACTCATTTTTGAGAGAATAATAAACTATGACCATAGTTAAGCTACTGAGATCTCATTCTCTGTTCCTACCACTGAAAAGCCACTCCCACTCCGAGCTTAGGGTGGACAGGTCTGTGACCTCATCTGCCCTTTACCACAGTCGGAGGCAGGGACCATTTTGTTGTCCCCAACATGCCAATGAGGATGCTGGGGACGGGAAAGGTGACAGGACACTGTCATCCTGGCCCATGCTCCCCAGCCCCTTCTGCCTGCTTGGCTGAGCTCACCTCAGGAGGTCCCGGGGAGCGGGGGGGTGGTCCGGGGGCCGCACTGTGCTGCTGCTTCAGCTCCTCAATCTGCTGCAGAGAGAAGAAGGGGCGACGGCGGGAAGGTGGCTCCTCGGGGTGGCGCCGCCCCCACTCCTCAAAGCTGCTTGCGTGTCGGCATCGCACGTGCAGGCGTAGGTTCTTCTTGTGCCGTGTGCTGAAGTGGCAGTACTCACAGGCAAAGGGCTTGGCCCCTGTAGGCAGAGGTGGACGGATGCTTGGGCTTCCCCAGCCCCCACCCCCCACCCCAGGAAGCCCTCTATGGGCCCCAGGACCTCTCCAACTGTCTCCCTGCCGGGAACTGGGCGAGCACGTGCTGCAGTTCGTTCTGGTGGGCCAGGCCGGACAGGAACCGGGCCCACCTCCTGCACTCACAGCCTTCCTCGAAGTGTCTCATTTTCACGTCACTGGACCACCCACTTCTCTTATCAATCATCTCCCCCAGGCAGACGGGAATCCGGCCCCATAGCGTGTCTAATCTCCCCCAGCATGCCCATCAGAGGCACGGGCACCAAGGAGGAGAAAGAATCAACTGTTTTGTGCACCTTTTGCACGCGCGAGGCGGGGCCTCCGCCAACATGTCTCCTGTCCAGCACCCAGCACAGACAGGGCTTGCGGAACAGAGCTCGCTTTTATAACCATCACACAGCAGGTACTCCTGACACCCCTTTCACAGCCAAGGAAGGCTCAGACAGGGCAAGGTGGCCCATGACCACGCAGAGCTGAGGAGAGAGGGTGACACCTCCAGGGCAGAGTCCCTTACAACTGAGCAGCCGGAGCTGGGGCTGCGGAGGGGGAGGAAGAAGAAAGCGCTGAGCTGTGGGCTCCCCACGGTGGGGCGGGGCGGGCCTGACCTGTGTGCTTGACAGCCACGTGAGAGAGCAGGAAGTCCTCCCGGAAGGTGCGGTAGGGGCAAAAGCTGCACTTGAATGGCTTGTCACTGACATGGGACAGCTGGTGGTTCAGTAGTGCCTTCTTGTCCTCACAAACAAATTCACAGAACTCGCACTTGAACCTGGAGATGGTGAGAGGGAGGGAAGCTCAGCAATAGGGTGGGGTGGGGTGCTCCAGCCCCGGGGCCTCCTTGGGGATATACCTGCGGTTGGCAACAGCCTGGATGTGCGTGAGCAGGTGCATCTTAAAGGTGTAGCGCTTCTTAAAGGACTTTCCACACTGTGAGGGGTAGGGTGAGTTAGATGGGGAACTGCCTAGGGAGACCCCTTCACCCTGCCCCCAGCCCTTGGCGCCAGCCACCTTGTCACACATGTGGGGCTTCTCCGTGCTGTGTGTCTTCATGTGCTGCGTGAGTCTCTTCTGCATCGGGTAGACACGGCCACACACAGGGCAAGGGAAGGAGCTCAGCTTTGGAGCCTGGGAAGGGACAAGAAGAAACCAGATGAGGAGAGAGGGTGAGACCTCACCTCCTGCCCCCCACCCTCACAAGCGGCCCTCAAGCAGGCTTCCCTTCCTGGGCCAGGGCCCCAGACTCACCGGATCTGGTCTCTTCTTCCTGGGGCGGGGCGGGGGGGGGCGCAGAAAGGCATAGGAGTCAGACCATTGCTTCCCCAAGCCCACCTCAAACCTCCTCACGCTGCCCAGACCCAGTCTCAGCTCTGAGTGTCCCTACTGCCCAGCCAAGCCCTTCTCTCAGAACACGCTTTCCCCAAGTGGAGTTCACTAGAAAATGCTAGGAGGCACGCTGTAAATAAATTCTAGATTGGTGCCTTCTTCCTTTCTTTGTCACAAAATAAAATGCGCATTTTAAAGGCCCTGAGAAGTCCTGAGCAGAAAAAGAGTTGGTGAACCAGGTGTCCGAACCGGTGTCCATAATCTTACCTCCCACCCCACCACCCCCATCTGCCCCGCCTTTTTTAAAGAAAACCCATAAGCACTGGAGAGAGCGGGCTTTCCCACAAGCACAGTTTGAAAGTCACTGCCCTCATGGATTCCTGTACCCAACCTCTGCTCACACTGCACCCCAAGAGGAGTAAACTCCTTCCTGAAGCTGCAGGTCTAATGACAACTCAGCGAGCAATCACAGGGCCCCTAAGGATTTGCTCCTCTGCCGATCTGTCCTGGGTGTGCTCCGGGAGTTGGGAGTCTAGAAGACCTTTAGATGATGTCCTGAGCTCCTTTAGGCAGACAATTCCCTTTAATCACCTCAACAATGACTGTCCCCATCTTACAAAGCTCACGGCAGGGAAGAGACAGAACAAGAGCCCTCCAGGCCCTGCTACTGCTCTGAACCAAGTGAGCTGGGATGAATGGCCTTATCTTTCCGCTGTCTGTGACATGCTGCCAACGGGGCGGCCCAGGGCAGGTGCTCAGTAAGGGGGCAACACGGCTATGGTGGGCCTCCACTTCCCACCCTGGCCCGTCCCCACCCCTCACCCGCACGCACTGACCGGTCTCGACTGTGCACGGCCGCGTGTCGGACCACGTCCTTCCGGTAGACGCTGGTATAGCTGCATTCGTCACACTTGTAGGGCTTACTGCCCACGTGATTGAACATGTGCTCCTGGGACAGAGGTGAATGGATAGTGGGCTGGGGCTGGCCTCCCCTGCACCCCTCAACCTGTGCCCACAGCCTTAGAGCTGCCGTGGGAGCGGGCTCCCAGAACGAGGGAGAGCTGCAAGGGCCGGAGCCTATTAGGGCTGGGGACTCTCCCCAACAAGGGCACCTACTACTCTGCACCAGGCCCTGTGCTGGCTCACCATCTGACAGATGCAGAAACTGAGGCTCAGAGGGAAGTGACCTCGGCCCTGAAGTGACTTTGTGAATGGCGGAGCTTGGAGCCAAACCCAAGCAGCATGGCTCCAGAGCCTCCACCATCCCCACCGCACTCGGAGACAACCCTCCCCCAGCAGAGTTCCCGAGAACACCTTCCAGGTCACAGGCCTGGCTGAGGGAGGAAGAACTGTGTGCAGAAAGCACAGGGGCTCTGGCCTGTGGTTCAGGTAGCCCCTTGCTGCTCACGACGGCCAGCTCTCTGCCTTACTTGGGCCAAGCCAAGCCACAGTTTCCTGGGTCAGTAAAATGGGCCTAATGATACCTACCACCTCTTCGGGCTGCATGAGCATGAAACTCGAGCATGCCTACCAGGCCCAGGTGCTGGATAAAAAACAGCTTAGGGTTGCAGCAAGCCCACTGGCACTTTTGGGTAAATGGTATAAAAAGGAACTCTCTCCTTGAGACACAGTACCGCCATCTACTGGAAAACTTTCTAACACACTGAACGAGACAGAACCGGTTTTACTGCCATCTGCCAAAGTGTGTGGTGATCAAGCAAATCTCTGCCGTCTGCACCGTGCACAGCACCTCTGAGGATGAGACACCACTACGCAGTGTGCAGCCTGCACAAGAGTCCATGGTGCCCACACCTGAACTCCTTCAGTACACAGCGGCACACCACTTAACGGGCCCCGCGAAGGAGCAGGAGAGTGCCGGCCAATGGCCCGTGAGCACCACTCCCTCTTGGCACTGCCCGCCAGCCCCCGCCTCTGTCCCAGTGCCCCCCCACCCCCCACACTGCGCACCTTGAGCGAGGACCAGCGGCGGGAGCGGTAGCTACACTGCAGGCACCTGAAGAGCTGGGGGTCCCCGGCCTCGTGGGAGTTGACGTGGAAGCGCAGGTCCTCGTGGGACAGGAAGCGGGAGCCGCAAATGCGGCACAGGAAGGGCCTCAGGAGCGGTTTGGGAGACTTGTAATAATACCTGCCAGGAGGGCATTGGAGAGGTCTGGCGGGGCCGCCCCGCCAGCTGTCTCCCCTACCCTGTCCCTGCTCTACATACTTGCGGTATTTCTTGCCTAGGAAGCGCCTGGAGGGTCTGCCCCGGCGGCGGGGCGGGGCAGCAGGCTCATCCTGGCAGGAGGGAGCCGCGTTCTCCGCATCTGACTGGGTCACGCTGGGGTCCACGGGGGCCCTGTCGGCCTTGCCCAGGGCAACCAGGCATCCTGGGCCCGAAGAGCTGGGTGCCTCGGGGTCCGGGGGCTCTGGAGGGCTCTGTCCGCTCTGGGAACTCACTAGAGGCTCTCCTTCCACACCTGCCACAGACATGATCCCAGATCAGCCACGGACACACCAGGACAGATGTGGACAGGTATGCCAGGGCCAGCCAAAACATCTCCCTCAAACACGGTCACAGACCGCCGATGGGCACGTCAGGTCACGGGACAGGCGCAGGCGGCGTGGACGCAGGCCCGTCCTGCAGCTGGCCCCCTGCCAGCACAACTCCCGCCCGGCGGTCGGCAGCAGCCTGTCGAGAGGCCCACACGCTAGCTGAGCCTGGACGTGGGACTTCCGTGCATCCTCGGGCAAAGCCATCGGCCCAAGTCTCATTTGCCCATCTGTCAAGTGGAGATGTTAACTGCTGCGCTAGTGACCTCACGGGAACATTCTAGAGTCTGGGAGTGACAGCAGGTACTTTAACATTGGTCTTCCCTAGGGAGGCTGGAAGGCTGGAGGGCAGACGGGAGGAAGGGAGGAGACATCACATCACCGTACACGCTCACAACCTCTAGAAGTCTGAACAACTGAATGTGTTACCTATTCAAAAACATCAACAGTATTCCAATGTAATGTTTTATTTTTTTTTAATGATTTTTTATTTATTTATTTGAGAGAGAGAGAATGAGAGATAGAGAGCACGAGAGGGAAGAGGGTCAGAGGGAGAAGCAGACTCCCCGCCGAGCAGGGAGCCCGATGTGGGACTCGATCCCGGGACTCCAGGATCATGACCTGAGCCGAAGGCAGTCGCTTAACCAACTGAGCCACCCAGGCGCCCTTCCAATGTAATGTTTTAAAAATGAAACATGGGGCGCCTGGGTGGCTCAGTCGGTTAAGCATCTGCCTTCGGCTCAGGTCATGATCCCGGGGTCCTGGGATGGAGCCCCACATCGGGCTCCCTGCTCCGCAGGGAGTCTGCTTCTCCCTCTGCCTCTCTGCCCCACCCCTCCCCTGGCTTGTGCTCACTCACTCACTTTCTCTCAAATAAGTAAATAAAATCTTAAAAAAAAACTGATCCAGACAACGCCGGTAACATCCTGCTTCTTGACGGGGGTGCCGCCTGTACAGGTGCATTCCCTTGTCAAAATTCCCTCAGCTGGGCACTTAGGATACGTGTGCTTTCCCATATAGATCTTAATAAGAAGCTATTTTTAAAAAGGATGCTAAAAAAGTGTAATGATCTCCCCCAGACCATGTATACAAAAACAGCTACCATGTATTTTTGTATTTACACCTTAAAGCGATCCTGAGAAGGCAGGTGCTATCACCTCCATTCATAAAAAGGGGACAGGGGATTCAAGAGGCAAAGTCACATAGCTAGTAGGTGGCAGAGCCATCATGCCCATGGGGCTTTCTAAGTCCCCAGCCAGTAATGCTCCAAGCCAGCGCTCCCTGGACACAGTTTCAGGTCTCAGACTTGTTCTCATTTAAGTAATCATACTTAAAACTTATCTTCTTGGTTTAGTTATAAAGGTTCACACTTCTCCTGTTCTGTAAGACACCTTGCCACCGAGGATACAAAGCTGACGTATCGCTTCTTAACTCAGGTCTTCTCAAGCTCGGTCTCAGAGGGCTGGCCGTTTATGAGGAGGCCTGCGGGTCTCCCATGTTTGATATGTGCTGCCCTGCATGGCACACTCACTCCCCAAGGCTCTACAGAAGGAAGCAGGGAATGAGGCCACCCCTCAGCCCTACTCACATGGCCCCACCTACGACCAACTCTCACCATCTGGGAGGTCTGAGGTCTCTAGGCGAGGCAACTTCCGAGGCCGGCCAGGTCTCCTTCGGGGTCTTGGCATACTGGGAGCAGGGCGCTGGGGACGTAGCTGCCGGCCCCGGGGCTCATCCTCGGCCGGATTGTAGTCACTGTCCTCTGTGGGGACCGCAAGAGAAGGTGGGCATCAGTCCTGGACCCGCCCTTTCAGCCCTGATCCCTGGCCTGGTTTCCCTGGCAAGAGGCCCTCTTCCCATCCCTGCCTACTTCTCCTCCAAGCCCACCTACCAGTGATGCCTCCTCCAGAAGCCCTCCTGACCTCCTCCTGGCTGACTCTGAGCGCCTTTCTCCAAGCCCTTGCAAACCTTTCTCTACACCTCTCCTGACTCCAAACACTAACTCAGACAGCACCACTATGTGAATTAGAAAAAAATGCCCCTTCCTTTAGACACTTTACAGCCACTGTTAGAAAACTGTTGGAAGAAACATTCAAATCTACAAACTCTGATGACGGTGCTCTCCAGTGCGGGAGCCACTAGCCGTATGTAACTACTGAGCACTTACGCCTGGTCTACACCGAGCTACTGGATTTCAAAACACTAGAATAAAAAGAGAAAATAAAATAACCCACCGATAATTATGATTAAATTTCATTTTATCTTTTAACCTTTTTAAATATGGCTACAACAAAAAGTGCGTGTGGCTCGTCTTCTTTCTGTTGGACAAACGTGAACGTGGCCCTCTCAGATGTGGTGCTCTTTTTTAGCACACAACCCGCACAACTGCACACACAGGTCCTGACCCCAGAGCCCCGACTCCTGTCTTACACTGGAGGCACCTGCGTGGCTGAATCTGTGCCAAGTCCTCCTTCCCAGCCCTCCATGTGGGCCAGAGGCAGCTCAGTATTTGGAGATGGGTATGGTGGTGGCATGCCCGGGAGCGACACTGGCCTACCCTCCAGGTCATCGATGGCGCCAGCGTCGACGATGTCATCGTCATCTTCCTCCTCTGGCCCCTCTTCCTCCTGGGTCTTGGCTGAGGTGCCCCACTTCCGCAGACGCTCCTTCTTCCCTGCTGCTGCTGCTGCTGCTGCGGAGATCAGAGAAGCTTGCCACGTCTGGCTCTCGGCCCTCCACCCCCATCCGCACAGCCCAGCTGGCCAGGCTGCTGTTGGCACACCTGGTCGGAAGTGCCGCTCCCGCATGTGGCGCAACAGCGTGGCCTTGGTGCTGCTCCGGTACTGGCACATCTTGCACTTGAACTGCTGGACTACCACCACCTCCATCATGGCCTCCAGGCTCTGCAGGTCTGGCTCCTCGGCGCCAGAGCCCGGGGGCGGCTGCGTGGGGGAGCTGGGCCTACCCCGTGCCTCCTCCGGTGGCTCTAGGCACGTGGATGTGGGGCCATCAGCCAGGGCCTCGATGGCTGCCAAGCTGTGGGCCAATGTGGAACTGGACATCGGCGAGGCCATGGGGGCACCTGGGGGTGGGCGAGGGAATCAGAGTGGAGGGGAAGATGGGCCACGAGTGATGGCTGCCCCTCCCAGGCAAGCCCAGAGATCCTAGAACCCAATTCCCCACCAGTGACGGCAGGGAAAGTGGGGCCCAGAGCAGCGGACAACCTGCCAAGACCACCTACTGAGTCTGTGGCACAGCCTCCCTCTCCGACTCCCTCACGCCCACTGCAGGGCTTCCTGGGTCTGCTGCCCGGGGTCTTACCATCGTCCGGGCCCTGCAGGATCAGGTACCGTGCCGTCTCGGCCCCGCCATCCTCAGCACTGGTTACGGTGATACAGCCTGGGCAGAGATGTAGGGATGGGATTCCCAGCTGACGATGACAACTGTCACTGTCCACATTCAGTCTGGCTCACCTGCACCAACTATGATCCAGCTGCATTGCCCTCCCCCTGCCCCCAGCCTCACCTGCACCCTGTACCTGCCCGTGCACCTCCGCCCAGAGCTGGGCTGTTGGGAGGTCTGGCGTGACAGGCTGGCCCAGTAGCTGGCCTACAGTCGCAGAGATGCCATGGCTACCCAGCTGTCCCACCTCTGACCACTAAAACCTGGAGAGTCCCCCTCCCCGTCTCCAAACTCCCCCAAGGTCAAGGCCTAGCCCCTGTACCACTTTCTCAGGGTTGGCTTCCCACACCACCTGAGGGCTTTTCAAAGTCTATGGCCTTTACACACACCATTGATAATAGAGAGTACAGTGTGGTAACTCATGAGTCCGGACACTGGAGTCAGACCATCTGAGCCTATGGCCCAACATTGCTGGTCTCGGTGGGTCCTCTGTACCTCAGATTTCTCATCTAGACTGTGAGGATGGTAGCACCTATCTTTTGGGGTTGCTGGATTAATGAGATACTATATGTAAAGTGCTTAGAGCAAACCCCAGTACAAAGTTAGGTATTATTGTTCCTATGTTTATTCAGTGTTTATCACATGCCAAGCACTATACTACACTGTTTCATTAAATCTTCACCTCATTTACCACTACAAAACAGGGGCTACTGTTCCCACGTGACACATTTAGAGTGGTAGGGTTATTTGCCTAAGTTGGTGCAGCTGCTTCTGCTGGACCCCACAGGAAATCCCTGTGGGCTGACTCCTGCTGCCCTCTGCCAGACTCACTCGGGATTAGGTCCGGCCCGATGGTGGACTCAATGATCTTATCGATGGCCGAGCCCAGGTCCGAGGAAGAAGCCGTGCAGTCAGACACCAGCATGTTGGGGTCTGGCAGTGCGCTGGAGTGCACCAGGGCTGGGGGGCCACCTGTCACCCCTGCCACTGGCCCATGGGACAGAGAAGATGAATCAGGCAGGTAGCCGTGGGGCAAGGGGTCTGTGCTCGAGCTACTCTCAGATACTTCCTCCTGGGTGACAGAAAACAAGGAGAGAGGAATTTTAGGAGCCGTGATGGGGCAGGGCAGGTTGCCTGCCACCCACCAGATCTAGCTCCCTGGCCCAAAAACATGGTGAGTGGAACCATCTACACCATCAGGCCCACTGATGACGAGTAGATGCCTTCTAGCCACAGAGCCAACTAAAGAACAAGTTCCAGGGTCTCCGGCTCTGGTCAGGTTAAGAGGCTGCATAATCCCCACACCCAGATGTAATCCCCACACTCATACACAGCCTCGAAGAGCTGTTTTCACTGGGCCTTTTTGAATTAGCTCTTCCCTCTGCCTGAAATGCTGCCCAGCTAATTCCTACCCAGCCTTCTCACCACCTTTAGCAGGTACTCTTCTAGAGAGCCAACCCTGACCCCCCAGGCCAAACCAGCACCTCTCTGTCCTTGGTGCTACAGTCACCTGTGTCCCCTCATCACGGTTCACTCTGTAGTATAACGTCTCCTAGGTCAGACTGTACTTCCCATAAGGGTCAGGCCCACACCTGTCTTGTCCCCGGCTGTATCCCCAGAGTTCAGCACAAGCTGGGCAGGCCCATCTCTGCTAAATTAACGAAACCCTTGGACCCCAAAAGGGGGGTCCATCGTTGGGCAGCTCTGTACCTCGGAAGTCATCTTGCAGGTAATGACAGCAGTAATAATGGCTAATACTTACTGAATGTGTACTACGTGCTGAGCATGGTTTTAATTGCTTCGCAGGTATTAATTCATTTAATCCTCACAAAAACCCTATTGAGGCAGATATACTTATCATTCCCTCTTTACAGATGAGAAAACTGAGAGCTAGAAGTAGGGTAGCTTGTCCAAGATTAGAGAGCCAGGAGGAAATGGTAGTTTTACACAACGTGTCCAAGAGTATTTCCTCTGAGGCAGGTATTCCTGCTCCATTTTACAGACAGAAGAATGAGGCTCAAGGAGGCCTCCCGGTGAATCAGAGGTAGAGCCAAGCCTTGAACCAGGGCACCTGCATCTCAGAGAGTGAGGACAGTGGGTAGTGGAGTGGGTAAGACCACAGCGTAGGTCTGACTCCTGGCTCTGTCGGCTCTCTGTGCCTCGGTTTCCTTCCCTGTAGTGCAAAAGAGTGATAGATGCCTTGCAAGGAATGAGGCTTAAATGAGAAAATCCATGTTAGGGGCTTGGCGCGGTGCCTGACACACAGTAAACCAAAGACAAGTTTTAGCTACAAGCCAGCCTTTCTGGCTGCTTTCCCTGGGCTGCCAGGCAAGCTGCCTTTGGTCCCTGCCTCCACCCACGCCGGCCAGCCCGGTCCATACCAGAGAGCTGCTGCCGCGGTCGGAGCTTTGCCCCACGCCAGAGTCGTCGGCCTCCGCCGACCCCGGAGCCGCCGCGGCGTCGCTGCTGTCGGCCGACACCGCTTCAGAGGTGCCCACGCCCAGGCCGCTCTCAGAGGGCTCCTCGGGCCGGCCAGGCCCCGGAGCCGCGTCGCTACTGCTCTCCACCTCGTTCTCCTCCATCGGCTCGGGGAGCCGCCTGACAGGGAGGCGCAGGGTCGAGATTCTTCACTCTGCGAGAGGAGGTGACGCGGGCTGGAACAGGTGGGCCTCCTCCCCGGCCCGGGCAACCACGGCCCACCCAGCTGCACCCGTGTGCCCATTTCGCAGGTGCAAAGACTGAGTCTCCGACGGGGAGAGGCTTTCTCGTGTACAGAGACAGAAGCCTCGGGAAAAGAGGACCAAGAAGCCTGGCCGCCCAGTCTAGACCCCTTCCCCATCCCCGGGAGGGTGGTCAATGGCCGGTAATCTTGACCCTTCTCGTCTCTCCTCCATGACTCCCGCAGCGTGGTTCGCCCGAAGAGCCTGCTCGGGGCTCAGTGGTTCAGCCCTTAGGCCCCCCGAGTCCCCCCGGGTGCAGGGTCGGTGGTACAGCCCTCAGGCCCCCGTGGGTCAGTGGCTCGCTCCCCCCTCCCCTGGTTCCCATGCGGAGGGGGCTGACAGCGACGATCCCGGGGCCTGGCGACTCGGGGCTGTCCCCGGCGCTGCCTGCGCTCCAGGCCCGACGCCATCTTGTGGCGGCGCCGGGTTTCCGCTCAGGCAAGTGCGAGAGCGACTAAAGGGCCTGGGACCCCGGGGCCCTGTTCGGACAGCCCCGCCGGCCCGGGAGCTCGCCGCTGGCTATCCCCGCAGTCTGGCCTCACTTCGCGGCAGGGTGCAATGGGGCGACCTGACTCTACCCGATGCTCACCTGACGCTTTCGTAGCCGCGCTCCTCTCCGACTCCGGCATCGACGAGGTCGCCATCCTCTTTCCCCCGCTGCGGAGGGATCCGTCGGCCCACCGTAAGCCGGGACTACTTCCTACGCCGACCCAGAGAAAGACAGCTTTCCGCTGTGTCAGAAGGTTGCCCTGAGACCTCAGAACCACGGTCCAGTCCGGAGAGGGTCTAGTATTTTATACGTCGCCAAGTATGGGTGGCACAGTCCGCTGTGGGTTGGGGACTACTTTCTCTCTTGGCGGAGGGCTACACTGGGCGTGGTTATGTGACGTCACTGCTGGGCCCCTTCCCTGGGCCGCAGGGTTGGGCGCGGTGAAGGCTGCCCCACGGTCTGGGGGCGTGGCCCTCAGTGGCCCCTCCCGGAACAGCTCCTATGGGTGTGCGGCGCCCGGGAAGTTTTGACTTGGCGGGAGAGGAATAAACATTAGTCATTTCGCTTGGCTTCTGACCGATGACTTAACGCTCTTATCGAGGCTAATCGAATCCTTCCTAATTAGGTTTGATGTGTCCTGGGAGGAGGGAAACATATAATCCTTGTACAGGTGGGGAAAATGAGGCCCGGAAATGGGAAGTGGCTGGTCCTAAAGTCCCATAAGGGCACTCCAGAGGCAGGTGGGATGGCTGGATTCGGGGAAATGGAGAGGAGTCAATGCCCGGCCCTTAGTGAACTTTATTCATACGTATTTGTTGCATTAGTAGAGCTAGAGGTCGAGACATCCTCCACAGCCCTCCTTTGCTCCGTGTAGACCAGTGTAGATGTATTTAAAGGTCAGCAGCTCTTCATGTATGCCCTTCTTCCTGATGCTGCAAATACCATCTTCGGCACTACTTTCTGTTTAAGCCTATTTATCATTTTGTGAGGGAGCCTGCTGCCGTGGTCTGTCCCTAAGTCTGTGTTGCACGAGTTATTTTCCTCAATTGAAAAATACAAATGGGTTGAGGGAAGGAAGACTCTTCAAAAAACTCCTGTTAAAAAAAAACCCTATTTAAAAAGGCAAAGCGTGCTTCCAGCTGTTACAATTTGTGTGTACTTGAGTATGAGGGGGTTTCCCTGGTCCTTTACTAGGAGCAGGTTTTGGTAGGGGGGGATAGAGCGTGAGGCCTCTGGATGGGCTAGGTTCCTTCATCACCCCTTACCTCCCATCCAGCAGGACCAGGCCCCCAGAGCAGGCTTGGAAAGCTGGGTCAACAATGGCATGATGGCAGGTTGATTTTGCACTCCCTGCACAGGTTTCCAATGAGGACCTGATTTCTCAGCTATCCAGAGCCACCCCCAACCGTCACCACTTGCCAGTAGGATATATCCTGGTGACCATGTCACCTCTCCCAAGGATGTTGGGGTACTCAGCAGTAGTCCTGCAGCACCCATTCCCTTCCCCAGCCCAACTAAGGCTCAATCCAGACCTTGGCCTTTGCCACCAAATCACAAGATTGCAGAATGTCACGATGTAAAAGGTAACAACCTCATCATGGAACAGAAGAGGAGCCCAAGACCCAGAGAGGGAACGCTCTTTTTTTAAAATTTTTTTATTGTTGTTAATCACTATACATTACATCATTAGTTCTTGATGTAGTGTTCCATGATGCATTGTTTGCATAACACCCAGTGCTCCACGCAGAATGTGCCCTCTTTAATACCCATCACCAGACTAACCCACCCCCCCACCCTCCTCCCCTCTAGAACCCTCAGTTTGTTTTTCAGAGTCCATCGTCTCTCATGGTTCGTCTCCCCCTCCGACTTACTCCCCTTCATTCTTCCCTTCCTGCTATCTTCTTCTTTTTCTTTTTTCTTAACATATGTTGCATTTTTTGTTTCAGAAGTACAGATCTGTGATTCAACAGTCTTGCACAATTCACAAGGCTCACCATAGCACATACCCTCCCCAATGTCTATCACCCAGCCACCCCATCCCTCCCACCCCCCACCACTCCAGCAACACTCAGTTTGTTTCCTGAGATTAAGAATTCCTCATATTGGGCGCCTGGGTGGCTCAGTTGGTTAAGCGACTGCCTTCTGCTCAGGTCATGATCCTGGAGTCCCGGGATCGAGTCCCACATGGGGCTCCCCGCTCAGCGGGGAGTCTGCTTCTCCCTCTGACCCTCCCCCCTCTCATGCTCTCTCTCTCTCTCTCTCCCTCATTCTCTCTCTCAAATAAATAAATAAATAAGAACTCCTCATATCAGTGAGGTCATATGATACATGTCTTTCTCTGATTGACTTATTTCACTCAGCATAACACCCTCCAGTTCCATCCACGTCGTTGCAAATGGCAAGATCTCATTCCTTTTGATGGCTGCATAATATTCCATTGTGTATATATGCCACATCTTCTTTATCCATTCATCTGTCGATGGACATCTTGGCTCTTTCCACAGTTTGGCTATTGTGGACATTGCTGCTATAAACATTGGGGTGCACATACCCCTTCGGATCCCTACATTTGTATCTTTGGGGTAAATACCCAGTAGTGCAATTGCTGGATCGTATGGTAGCTCTATTTTCAACTGTTTGAGGAACCTCCATACTATTTTCCAGAGTGGTTGCACCAGCTTGCATTCCCACCAACAGTGTAGGAGGGTTCGAGAGGGAACGCTCTTGGCCCAAGGTCATGGCTCCTTGGAAACAGCATATCAGAATCCTTCCATTACAAAGACAAGCAAGCCAACCCTGGTTTTCTGACTGCGGATCTAGGGTTCTTCCCACCAAAACATGCCGTTTGTCATTATTGCCTCAGCTCGAGGGGGAGACTTCTTAGAAGCAGCGAAGAGGCTCCGGGTCGGAAGGACAAAGTGGACCATTGAGAAAAATGCTGAGGAGAGGAGCCAAGAGGGGAAGAGGAGGGAAGCACTTTCAATGAGCACCTGCCACATGCCAGGCACTGCACACACGCTTTGCTGCATCATGGTGCCTTAAGGAAGCGGGTTATTCGCATCTTCCATTGTAGAGAAGAGGAAGCTGAGGTTCAGGGAGGGGAAGTGACTTGTCCAAGGTCACACCACCAGGAGGGTGTACGGACGCAAGTCTGTCAGATTCGAAAGCCCCAAGCAGTTTGGGTGCCATGTGTTATATGCTTAGTAATCACAAACTTAAAATGCTCTGTGCTAGTCGTTGTTCTAAGCACTTAACCTACGTTAGTTTTTGTAATCCTCATGACCACCCTGTGAGGTACTTGCTGTCATTAATTCCACTTTATGTATGAGGAAATAGGCACAGAGCAGGAAAGGAATCTAAGTAGGGGGTAGAGCTGGGATTGAAAACCAGGCAATGTGGCTCCAGATGTCACACTTTTAGACTGCTGTACCATTGCTCATGCAGTAATAATAGTAACAGGTGACACTTTAACTGTTCTTTCCTGAGCCAGGTAGGGCTAGTTTCCCATTCTACACATGAGGAAGCTAAAGCCCGGAGAAAGAAAGTGACTTGCTCAAGATCATGCAGCAAGTTTCTTGGTCTAGTGGAGAGGGTTGTGACTCCAGGCCAGAGCTCCTGCAGCAGATAACAATTGCACTAGTGAGTGTTTACTGGGCGCTTACCAAGTACTCTACGTGAGGTGCTTTACATGCATTTTTAAATGGGGATCATCCCAACAACCAGAGATCCTAGGTACTCTCAATATTCCCATGTGACTGATGAGGAAATAGGCTCAGGAGCTGTGAAGTGACTTGTCCAAGGTCATGTACTTGGTCAGCAGAGCTGGCATTCAAACCCTGGTTTCCTGACTCCCAGTCCACTGCCCCTTCCACTGTACCAGATGCCTCAGGAGGGCAACAGAGCTAAGAGTAGGCAGTCAGCAGGTGAGTGCTCCGGGCTCATCTCTACCTTCTGTCTCCATGCCCACGGCCATCTATGGGTTTAGCTAAACCTGTTCTTAAAAACCTATTTATAGCTTAAAACTGTACCACCACTTGAGATAATGAATCCCTTAAGTTGACTTCCCATGGTGTAAATTAAGGCTTCCTTTCATTTGTCCTAAATTTTTCTCTTTGAGGATTGCGGGGAGGAAAGGTGGGGGCAAGGCCTTAGGACCAGGACACTTGGATTCAGAGAACAGGCTGTGGTCCGAACAGTGTTTACCTGTGATGGCAATTCCTGAAACCCAGGGAGCGGGGAACGTTTATGCAAGCATCTCTTTGGATCATCACGGAGACATGAAGGATGGGCAGTGTGTGGATTTTCATGTCTTTTGATGGATCTTGTTTCCTGTGCTTGCTTCCCAACATGTAGCACAGTTTTGCAGTCATGAGGATGCCACTAGATTGCCAATGTTAATGAATCAATGAGCCCTCATTTTATAGGCTAGGAAACAGAGCCACAGAGTGTCAGGGGGTCAACTCAGGAAAATAAGACCCATGCCAAATGATTCTAAAGAGGGAATCTAATATGATGGAGAGTTTGTTATAAAGTTTTGCACTGAGCAGGAAGAGCAACCAGGGGAAGCTGAGGCAAACCAGAGGTTAGCAACAACTCAGGAAGACATGACCCCCCCCCCGCCCCCCAGGGCTGGAGCTCTACAGGGAGGAGATGGCATTACCAAGACTGGTACCCCGGGGCCACCCAGAGAGGAGTGGGGACCACAATGGGCCTCTCTAGCTGAACCTGCAACTATGGAGGAGACCTCCTAGCTGCTGCAGCCACAAACCCCCTCCAAGGCTGAGAGAGATGGGGGGGAGAAATACCCTAGCTTCTCCTTTCATCTTACTCTGCTCTCTCCAGGGCTTCCCATTGGCCGAACCTAGCCAGAAGCCAGCTGGCAAAGGAGCTCAGGAAGCATGGGTTGCAGGGACCAACCTCTGCCATAAGAAGTGGCGCAGGAGAAGGGCAGTGAATGGATTTGAGATAAACAGAAAAATTAAGTGGCCCAAATAGTCCCACACCTAGGAAGGGGCCACATATCACGTGTATGCTGTCAGGCAATTCTCCTCCCCCCTGGCCCCAATTTCCATTTGATCCTTCTAAGGCTCTTTATCTTTCCACGTTCACCTTAAGCATTACCTCCTTCAGGGAGCCTTCCGGGACCCCTTCCCAGCAGAGTTGCTATCTCCCTAGTGTATGTTCCCCTAGCACATTCTACACGCCTCTGCCGTGACGTACACCATAGTGCAATGCTGCTGATTATCCTCCAGCCTCCTCAACAGATTTAGCCTCCCAAGGCCAGACCCAGGTCTGATTTTTTTTTTTTCTTCTCTCTGCTGGGAAGAAAATAGCTATTGAATGAGTCAGGGGCGACCTGGGGTCTGGAGTCAGGCTACACCTAGGGTCCAAATATTCCAGTGCCTATATTTATATGTTGTGTGACTTTGGCCAGCCCTCATTCCCTTTGAGTCTTAGTTTCCTCATCTGTAAAATGGGAATAACAATACAAACCTTGAAGAGTAAAGGGAGAACGTGTGGCCGTGCAGTTAAGTTCAGGTCCTGGAATCAGACTGCCTACAGTCAGCCCCTGCCTCCTCTCCAAGTTACTTAACTCACCTGTGAATTGAGGATGATATGAATACTTCCTATGGTATCTGGGAGCATTAAATGAAACGATGTATGGAAGACAGTGCAGGCTGGCAGTGAATGGGCCTAGTGTCAGCATGGATAGGGCCCCACCCAGCAGCTGAACACTGAATAGGTACGTTCTCAGTGACATATAGCAAATAGGGATCTTGATTTTCTTGTTTACCACCATAGCCCCATTACCAAGAACAGTTACTGGCACATAGTAGGTGCTCAATCAGTCTTTGTGAGGCCATTGAACAGTACTGAGTTATATATGGGGATGTTATTTTGCCTATGAGCCAGTGCTTGTGAGACACCCCCCCTGCCGCCCCCCCCAGCACCTCCACAGAGGATGCCTGTTCTATACCAGCCCAACCCAGGCCTGGAGACACCTTATCCAAGAAGGGAAGGTGGAGACTGCTGGGCCTATTGGGAGGACCAATGAAGGGCTGGAGACAAGGTTCTGGAGCAAAGGACTAGCAAAGAGATCTAACGTTTATTGAGCACCTACTATGTACCAGATGCTGTACATACCGGATTGCATTTCATCCTCTCAGGGGCCTGCAAAGTGCCCATCCTTACCCCATTTTACAGGGGATGAAATGGCAGTTCAGGGACAAGAGAAAACTCGCCCAAGGTTGTGCAGAAATGAAGGGGCCCAGCTAGATTTGAACCCTCGAATGTTTGGTTCCGAACGCCCACTCCTTCCATGGTACCAGCTGCCTCCCAGAGGGCAGGGGAATGGAATCTGAGCCTCAAGCCATACAGGAAGCCCCAGCAACCAATGCGGAGGCCAGGCTCGGGCTGAGTGACAGCTTGAGAGCACGATTTTGACAGCTGTGCCCAGGCTGGGCTGGAAGCAAGTGGTGCTCAGCTCCGGCGCCTGGGACCTGGAGCTGTGATCACACAGGCAAAGGATGGCCGGGGCAGCAGCAGGGCGCCGTGGAGGTGCTGGGCCCCAGACAGAATGTCCGCGGGCCCCGCCCCCAACAGAGAAAGCTCCCTACTAACTGGTTCTGTGACCTTGAGCAAGTCCCTCAGTCATCTCCGTTCAGGGTCCTCACTTGTCACACAGGGTCACCTTGCCTTCTGGGTTGTCATGGAGTTACATGAGACAATGCAAAGAGACAGAACCGGGGCGAGTCCAGGCCAGGGCTCCAGCACTAATTAGTTGTGTGATCTGAGGCAAGTCGCTTCACCTCTCTGAGCCTCAGTGTCCCCAGCTGTATAATGGGCATAGTACATGCCTCACCAGATTGCCATGAGGATGTAGTGATTAAAATTATGGGCTCTCGGGGCGCCTGGGTGGCTCAGTCCGTTGAGCATCCGATTCTCGTTTTTGGCTCAGGTCATGATCTTGGGGTCCCGAGATCGAGCCCTGCATTGGGATCTCTGCTCTCAGCAGGAGCCTGCTTGAGAATTCTTTCTCTCCCTCTGCTCCTCATCCCACTCACTCTCTCTCTCTAAAATAAATAAAGAAATCTTAAAAGAAAAAAACTTTAAAGTATGGGCTCTGGAGTACAGTTGCCTGGGTTCAAATCATGCTTCACCCCTGACCTACTGTGAGCCTCTGCCAAGTAGCTTGGTTCTCTGTACCTCACTTTCCTCCTCTGTAAGCTGGAGAAGAATAGAAGCCTACTCACTTCATGGAGTTGTGGTGGTTAAATGATATAATCAACAGAAAGAACATAGAACAGCGGCTGACACCAGTAAGCTCTCTGTCACTGTGAGTAATCATTAGCCCTGGGTCTGGCATCTCATAGTGACTGATCCTTGCCACACACCAGGCACCACTTTAAACTCTAATCCTCAAAGCAGTCTTGTGAGATCGGTGACATTGCCGCCCCATATTTCATTCATGAGGAACTGAGTTATCCAGGGGTTCAATGACTTGCTGTAGGTCACACAGTGATCAGAGGACTGACCAGGACCTGAGCCCACAAATCCTCCACCAGGGCACTCCTTCATTCCTAATAAAGGCTCCATAAAAGAAAGCTCTCAGGATGTCTGTGTTCCGCGTGGACGTCTTACGAAGGCAGAGCAGATGGCAATTATTTGTGTCCACGTGGAGTACCCTAAATGCACAGGGGAAAGCCTGGGTGAGCGTGGCGGAGTGGAGGCGCGCAAGGACCCATCTGCTCAGCTCGCGATTGTCTCCAGCAGGGGGCGCCCGCTGCCTCCGCTAGTCCCTAAAACCGGAACCAGGCCGCTGGGCCGGTGGCCTCGCGTGGCCGGTCCAGGTCGACCTTGAGGACCCCGTGGAGGGGCAGCGGAAAGTGACAATATTAGCTTGTACAAAACCAGGGACATGCCAAGAGGGGCTTATCTCCCATGGTTCCCAAACGGGGTTGCCCAGCTTCATCGCACAGAGCTTCCGAAAGATGCAGAAGCCATCTGGCCCCTCCCCCACGTCAGAATCTTCTGGGTGACGGGCCAGGGATCTGAAACTTTTAAAACGTTGAAGAAATACTATATAGGCGTGAAAATCAATCATGCCCGAAAACGTTATGTTGAGTGGAAAAGCGAGTTGTTAAATGCACAGAATTTAATGTGTGTGTATATGCAGGGCGGGGGAGGGGAGCCCTGGGCAAGAATACAGAGGCCCACCCCCATCTGCCTCTCACCTCATCCCCCCCTCCCCACCCCATTTGTGTGCTCCGCCCCCAGGTTCCACTCCATTTACTCCCCATCCGGCCCCTTCGCAAACTGTAGACCCTTGGCCACCCAACTGATCATTCAGGTGCACATTCAGGCAGATGGCCCATCTTCAGGAGGATGGACCCTGGAGAAAGACCTGCATAGGTGCTGCTGGATAGCACTGGAGGCTATCTGAACTGGGAGTCCTGGGGACTTGCTCACCCTGAGTGTGGTCTCTTAAGAAGCTCACAGGCACTGCACGTGCACATTCCCTTAGACTCCTTGCCCCGTGGAAAGGGGCACAGACAGAGAAGGGCCAGAGGGAGACCTCTCTAAAGCTCTGGATCCAAGGCCTGACTTGCCAGGGTCTAAGAGCTCTACTGTAAAAATTAACACTGTTTCTATAAAGGATAAAACATGCAAAATAATGTTTTTTATTGATAGATATAGAAATTTTATTTAAGTTTTTATTTTTTATTTTTTATTTATTTGACAGAGAGAGACACAGCGAGAGAGGGAACTCAAGCAGGGGGAGTGGGAGAGGGAGAAGCAGGCCTCCCGCCGAGCAGGGAGCCCAATGTGGGGCTTGATCCCAGGACTCTGGGATCATGACCGGAGCTGAAGGCTGATGCTTAATGACTGAGCCACACAGGTGCCCCGATAGATATAGAAATTTTAAAAAGAATTTTAAGGCATAGGAATGAAAACATGCCTATCAGGGCGCCTTGGTGGCTCAGTCGGTTCGGCGTCTGCCTTCCGGTCAGGTCATGATCCCAGGGTCCTGGGATCAAACCCTGCTTTGGGCTCCGTGTTCAGCGGGAAACCTGCTTCTCCCTCTTCCTCTGCCTGCCTTTCTCCCCGCTTGTGGTCTCTCACTTTCTCTCTGTCAAATAAATAAATAAAAAATCTAAAAAAAACCAAACCAAAACAAAAAACCACAAAACCATGCCCATCTGATAACACCAAATTCAAAACGGTGTTACCTTTAGGGAGAGAGGAAGGGGTGGAGCCATAGAATGAGGCGCAGGGATCTTCGAACTGTGTCTGTCATGTTAAATTACTTAATCTGGGCGGTGAGAACCTGAGTTTGCTTCATTATTATCTATTCTTTTCCTATGCCTAAGCTATTTCACAATTTAAAAATTAACCTTGCGGGGAGCCTGGTGGCTCAGTTGTTAAGCGTCTGCCTTCGGCTCAGGTCATGATCCCAGGGTCTACAAGTCCCTGCTCAGTGGGGAGCCTGCTTCTCCCTCTCTCTCTTTCTGTCTGTCAAATAAATAAAATCCTTTAAAAAAATTAAAATTAAAATTAACCTTAAAAAGTAATATATAAAAAAGCAACATACGTTCATAGTTTAAAAATTTAAGAAGTAGGGATGCCTGGGTGGGTCAGTCAGTTGGGCGTCTGCCTTCAGCTCAGGTCATGATCCCAGGGTTCTGGGATCGAGCCCTGAACCTGCTTCTCCCTCTGCCTGCCGCTCCCACTGCTTGTGTTTTCTCTCTCTCTGATAAATAAATAAATTAATTAATAATAAATAAATAAATAAATAAATAAAATCTTTTTTAAAAAGAGATAAAAATTCAAGAAGTACAAAAAGATATACAATTAAGGTAAAAATCTCTCTCCCTGTCCCTCAATGTTAAAGGGGACTTCCTAGAGGTGACCCCTGTTATCAAGGCCTTGTGTACTATCCAGAAATGTTTTAAAAGTCTACACAGACTGGGGGCGTGTGGGTGGCTCGGTTGTCTGAGTGTTTGACTCTTGATTTCAGCTCAGTTCATGATCTCGGGCTCCTGGGATTGAGCCCTGCGTCAGACTCTGAGCTCAGTATGGAATCTGCTTGTCTCCCCCTCCCTCTGCTTTCTCCCCCAACTCTCCCTCTCTCAAATAAATAAATCTTAAAAAAAAAAAAAAGAATCTGCACACACTGGATATATAATGCTAACTGCTGCTGACAATGCTCCCTCCACAACCCAACACACACTTAATAGTTCTTGTCTTGGATAATTTTCCACAAGTACATGTAGTTACATCTCGTTCTTTTTAATGACTGGATAGGATCCAATGCCCAGGGGATGTACCATATTTAACCAGTTCTCTATTGATGGACACTTACATTTATTTGTTTGCCATTATAAACAGTGCAGCAAAAAACACCTTTGAACCTGTATGTCTTCTTGAGTTGCAAGAATAACACCATGAACTCTTGTGTAAGTGTATTTGTAAGTAGAAAAATCTCAGCAGTGAAATTGCTGGGTCAAAAGTTATGTCCATTTAAATTACAGGATTTCAAAATTATATTCCCAAAAGTTCACACCAATTTACATTCTTATTGATGATATAGGAGGTTGTCTGTTATTCCAGGCCCTCACCAACACTGGATAGTTTATCTTTGTCTTATTGATTTTTAAGAACTCTTTGTATATTAGGGAAATGAATTTTTTGTCTCCCCTTTGTGTTACCAAGTTTTTCCCCAGCAAGGCATTGGGAGTCCCCCCCACTTCCACCATTTGGAGTTTTTAAAGTTGACTTTAAAAATTGCATTCCTGGGGCGCCTGGGTGGCTCAGTCTTTAAGCGTCTGCCTTCGGCTCAGGTCATGATCCGGGGGTCCTGGGATCGAGCCTCACATCGGGCTCCCTGCTAGGCGGGAAGCCTGCTTCTCCCTTTCCCACTTCCCCTGCTTGTGTTCCCTCTCTCGCTGTGTCTCTCTGTCAGATAAATAAATAAAATCTTTAAAAAACCCCAAAAACTTGCATTCCTATTTTTTTAATTGAAGTGAAATTCACATAACATAAAATTCATCATTTTAAAATTTACAAGTTAGTACTATTTAGTACTTTCGTAATGTTATGTAACCACCACCTCTATCTAGTTCCAACATATTTTTATCACCCCCAAAGAAAACCTCATACCCATTAAGCAATCAATCTTCATTCCCCTGTCCATCAGGACCATTTGTTTTTGTTATTTTTTTTGCTTTTTTTGGCCATTTGTTTTTATGTAGTAAAATTTATTAATCTTTTTTCACAACAACTTTGTGATTTGAATAGAGCATAGAAATGCTTTCCTCACTCTCAGATTATTAAAAAGCAAAGAATTTAAAACATTATTATTAATGGTTAGTGAAATCTTACAACCTGGGAACCAGTGTTTTAGATCACCCTTGGTAGTATGAGTTCCTGGAGGGCAATCACCCTTGTTCCCATTTCTAGCACCAAGCACAAAGTTAGAGAATAAGTATTCAGTAAATGTTGGTTAAAGGCAATTCCTACCTCTAGATTATAAAAGGAAAATGTCTCACATTTTCTTGTAGTCCTTTTAGGGTGGTGTTTTTTTTCCCCCCTTAATTAACATTTTCATCCATCTGGAATTTATTTTGGTAAATTGGAATGAGGTAGAGATACAGCTTTATTTTTTTCCAAGTGGCTAGCCAGTTGAACCAACACCATATTGAATAATCTGTCTTCCCCCACTAATTTGAAATGCCACCTTTAGCATATACTAAATTCCCACATGTATTCAAGTCTATTTCTGGACTCCTTATCCTTCTTCGTGACCTCTCTGTCTGGGATTCTGGATTTTTTAAAGCTTCCCTGGTGATTCTGATGCAGTCCATCTGTAGTTGGTGCTTATCTATGATGAGATATGTTTGCGAATTCTTAGCAAAATGAAGGGAAATAGTGTCATAATGTTAAATTTCATTTTAAGGGCCCATCTTTTATTTTGAGATAATGTCCTTACAAAACTTTTTCTTTTAAGATTTTTAAAAAACTGAATGCTGATAGTAGATAGTCATTTCTTATTTATTTATTTTAAGTATATTTTTAAAAAGATTTTATTTATCATTTATTTATTTGAGAGAGAGAGTGAGAGAGGGTTGAGGGACAGAGGAAGAAGCAGAGTCTCTGCTGAGCAAGGAGTCCAATGCGGGGCTCGATCCCCAGACCCCGAGATCATGACCTGAGCTGAAGGCAGACACTTAACCAACTGAGCCACCCAGGCGCCCCTTAAGCACATTTTTGAAGGAGTGTAACACACGTAGAGACATGCATACAAATCTTAAGTGTACAGCTTGATGAATTTTCCTTAAGTGAACACACCCATGTTAGCGTGTCCTGGGGTTACCAAGACAAATGACCACAAACCTGGTGGCTTAAAAGGACAGAAATTTACTTCTTAGTTTTGGAGGCTGGAAGTCTAAAATCTAGGTGTCAGCTGGGTCATGCTCCCTCTGAAGGCTCTGGGGGAGAATCCTTCCTTTCCAGCCCCTGGTGGTTCCAGTTCCTTGGCTTGTAGCCACCTCTTCACATGGCCTCCTCTCTGTGTCTCTGGGCAAATCTCTACCTTTCTCTTCTTAGAAGGACACTAGTCCTTGGATTGTGGGCGCACCCTAATCCAGAACGACCTCATCTCAAAATCCTTAACAACATCTGCAAAAACCCTTTTCCCACATACAGTCACATTCACAGATTCCAGGTGGATATTGCTTTTTTGGGGTGAGGCAGAGGTACAATGTAACCCACTACACATCATGTAACTGACATCCCACATCAAGACCTTGGGAATCACCCCAGCCGGCAAGACAACTTGTGCTCTGCCCGGCAGCAGAGGAAACTTGACTTCTGATTTTCCCCTGAACTTTGTATTTCAAAAAATTCTCAAACTTTCAGGAACGTTGCAGGAAGGGTACAGTGAGCTCTCCTATAATCTCCACCTGGAGTCACCAGTTGTTTGTTTGTTTTTCCCTTTGTCTTATTATTTATTTTTTGTTTTTGTTAGATTCATCAGTTAATATATTGACACATTTGCTTCCTCTCTTTTTCTATTTATGTCCATTTATGTTTATATTTATATTTCTATAAAGATATATAATATTTTTTCTTGAACCACAAGGAAGGGAGTTAGTTGCAGACATCCTCATATTTCACCCCTAAAGCCTCCACCCCAATTTCCGAAGAATGTAGGCTATCTTCTACATAACCATGGTATAATTATCAAATATAAAATCTTTTTTAAAAATATGTATTTTTAAAGATTTTATTTATTTATTTGTCAGAGAGAGAGCACAAGCAGGGGCAGTGGCAGGCAGAGGGAGAAGCAGACTCCCTGCTGAGCAAGGAGCCCGATGCGGGACTCGATCCCAAGACTCTGGGATCATGACCTGAGCCGAAGGCAGACGCTTAACCAACTGAGCCACCCAGACGTCCCTATAAACTCTTTTTTAAATTTTTTAAGAAAATTTATTTATCTTAGAGAAAGCGGAGGGAGGGGCAGAGGGAGAGGAAAGGGAGAGAGAATCCCAAGCAGACTCCCCGCTGAGAGCACATCCAGACTCCTGGCTCAATCCCAGGACCCTGAGATCATGACCTCAGCCAAAATCAAGAGTCAGCCACTTAACTGACTGAGCTACCCAGGCGCCCCTCCAATATACAATCTAAATGCAAATTTCTCCAATTATTCCATGAAATATATCTTAATGCAGGCTATTTAAGCCCAGGATCCAGTGCAAGATTTCATATTACTTCTAGTATCCGTGTTCTTTTTTTTTTAAATCATTATTACTGCATTTAAATTTTTCTGGCAAAATGAAGAGTTAGAATTTTTTTTTCTTTAAGTAATCTCTACACTTGTCAACATAGGGCTGGAGCTCACAACCCCGAGATCAAGACTTGCATGCTCTACCAACTGAGCCAGCCAGGTGCTCCAAAGAGTTGGCAATCTTTTGTCCTTGCCCAAATACTTTTGAACATGTACTTGTCCAGAAATTCATAATCTGCGAGTCGCTGCCCTAGAGTAGCAGCATAGTCCTGAAGAACTTTCTGTGGTGATGCCAATGTTCTTTAACCTGTATTGTTGGGTGTGATCACCACTGGCCACATGCGGCTTTTGAGCACTGGAAATGTGGCTAGTGAGACTGGGGAACTGATTTTTACATCATATTTCATTTTAATTAATTTAAATTGAAACAGGCACATGGGCCCCATGGCCTTAGGGTCAGACAGTCTGGGTCTAGACCAACCAGCGCACAAAGCTGGGAGCTCAGGCAGAGTCTGGGTCTGAGTTTTCTTGTCCTTAGCCTGTCATCATCACCATCACGTCACAACATGCAAGTGCTGAGTGGTGGGATGTCAGAGAGGGAGAGGGAGGGGCTCTGAAGTCTAACTTGGCCCTCCCTCCTGTCAGCCCACCATCCCCACATCACTTTTTCCTCTGTGCTCCACACATATTTATTTATTTATTTATTTTTAAGATTTTATTTATTTGAGAAAGAGAGAATGAGAGACAGAGAGCATGAGAGGGAGGAAGGTCAGAGGGAGAAGCAGACTCCCTGCTCAGCAGGGAGCCCGATGCGGGACTCGATCCCGGGACTCCAGGATCATGACCTGAGCGGAAGGCAGTCGCTTAGCCAACTGAGCCACCCAGGCGCCCTCCACACATATTTATTGAGCGCTTACTTTGTACTAGGCCCTGAGAATAAGGGATAGATGGTCTTTGCTGTGGCTTTGTCAGAGGGGATTGTCAATGTCTGTGAATGTGTTTGTCTTACACACACCACTCTGTCACCCACGGAGGTCAGGGGCCCAACTCAGTGCCTGACACTTAGAAGGAGCCTGGTAAAGGCTGACTGACTGAAGGGTAGGAATGAAGGTAGAGAGTAGTGTTCCAATTGCCAGGACAGAGAGCACAGGGGAGATGGTGTTGCTTGAGAAGAGTGCTAGTCCAACTCAGGATGAGTAAGGAAAGGTTTAAGGTATAGGCAGGGAGAGGTGGGAGGCCCCTGACTGCCCTGCCTAGGCTCAGGCTACTAACCAGGCTCACAGAAGTCCCAGATGCTAGAAATGTTATAGATGAGATATTAACCAGAGAGAAGGGAACATAACAAATCCATCTTGTTTGTTCTAAATATAGATGGGATGTTTTAATATTTACAAATCCACCCTGTTTATCCTAAATGTTATAGACAAGATATTTACCAAGTTCCCTAGTCAGTTTTCTTTAACAGACTGACCGTAACTGCCCTCAATGGCAACCCATTAGGACCCCTCATGCTCTATAGGTTTATTTTCTTTCCTTTCAATTCTCATCTTCACTTAATAAACTTTCACTTCATCTTTTGTGTCCATGAGATTCATTCTACTACTCTGTGAGACAAGAACCTGCAACAAGGAAGCCCAAGTTCCTGTCTAGGTGCTAGCCCTGACTTGTCCTGTGTTCTTGGCAAATCTCTTCCTTTCTCCGGCTTCAGTTTTCCCAATAGTAAAAAGAAGTAGCTGGGCTAGGTCAGGCCTCAGGGCCCCTCCCACGGACAGGGTCAATGAAGTGGGGAGCCGAAGAACACCTCTTTTTTTTTTTTTAAAGATTTTATTTATTTATTCATGAAAGACAGAGAGAGAGAGGCAGAGGGAGAAGCAGGCTCCCAAGGAGCAGGGAGCCCGACACAGCTC
Source organism: Callorhinus ursinus (assembly GCF_003265705.2). Lineage (NCBI taxonomy): Eukaryota > Metazoa > Chordata > Mammalia > Carnivora > Otariidae > Callorhinus > Callorhinus ursinus. Next base: position 1,571,663 of record NW_027397100.1, on the reverse strand, counting down.
TCGATCCCAGGACCCTGGGATCATGACCTGAGCCGAAGGCAGACCTATAACCATCTGAGCCACCCAGGTGCCCCGAAGAACACCTCTTAATCTGTCCTATGTATTAGGGTTTTCTTGGGATCCAGTTTCCTAAAAGTATTCTGGGGCTTAAAAAATCAGGAGACTCCTGCACCAGAGGAGACTCCCAGAGTTTATAAAGTCAGGATGAGGCCAGCCTGCGTGAGGTTTTGGGGAGACTCCTCAATTCTTCTCATAGGCTCCAGGTCTGTGCTGGGCCTGCACCTGCCTGAAGGTGTGCCTGCTGGGACCTTCCTTCTGAGGTGGTGAGCCAATCCCTGCAAGGAATGGGGGCACAGTTCAGGAGTGAGCCTTGAATCTTGGGGCAAGAGGGGAGGGGAGGGTACCTCTCACCCACGCAGAGACTGAAGGACCAGAGCCCTAGGGCATGTGTAACCTGCCTCGCCCCACTCATGCATGACTCAGGCTGAAACTGGACGCTAAGACAGTCACGCTGTCTGAGCCTCATAGGCCAATATCTGGAGTGCTATCCATTGCCTTCCATTTGCCCTTCAGGAAAACGGCTGTTGCATTGATAATTAGAGGTTGTCAAGTCTGCAAAAGCCACCCTCCCGCCCCCGCTGCCTTTTCCAACATGGCAAACCCCTACCCTTTCTTCAAAACCAGGCTCAGGTGTTGTTCCTGAAGGCTTCCCTGACTTCTGATTTCTCCTCCAAAGAATTAATCACCCCCTCTTCCAATATGCAGACTCTGGCGCCAGACTGCCTGAGTTTGAATCTCTACTCTGCCACTTAATCTCTGTGTTTCCTTGGGTGAGTTACTTAACTTCTCTGTGTCTCTATTTCTTCATCTGTGAAATGGGAAAAATAACAGCACCCACTCACTGGGGTAGTTGTGAGGATTAAATGAGTTAATACATATAAATAATTAGGACAGTGCCTGGCACATAGTATGAATTTAAGAAAAAAGCAGATAACATTACTATTATTTTTCTATGCTTAAGAAATACTTGCAAGTGTAATGAACACGGCAGATAAGGGTCCTCTCTTCATAACCATCTCAGTCTGTGAGGAGAGATAGATGAATAAACAGGAAATTCACTCTGAATTATGAAAAATGCCACAGCAAGGGAAGTGGTGGGTTGAGGGGAATCATGAGAGCACAGAAAAGCCCCACTTCCCAGGTTGGGGTGGTCAGCAGTTTTTTCCTGGAAGAAATGATATCTCAGCTGAAATCTGAAAGATGAAGATTTAGCCAGGCACAGCGGGAGGGCAGAGAGGGGAGGTGTGGGAAGGGTTTGAGGCAGGGTGGAGGGGGGTGGAGAGTGCACTCCAGGGGTAGAGTGTGATGTCTTCTGAGAACTGAAGTAGGAGGAGTAGAGAAGGGTGGGTGGGTACCCCCACGAACGCATGTCTTTGTGATCTTCCTTCCTGGTTTGTGAGCCCCTACAGGCCAAACCTCACGTCTCCTTTGATTCCATACACCTGCCTGCCTGACGCCCAGTACTCAGCCTGGCACACAGCAGAGCCTCGATAAATGCTAACTAGGAATGAGAGATGAGAACCTTGCCTTTTCCATCAGGGGGCCACCCCCAGCAAACTTTTCATGTGTCCATACTTGTGAGTTAGGCATTCTGATAGCCCTGGGAAGTCAAGTTCATTCGTTTGTTCAGAATCATCATCTGCTATGCATTCCAGACTCCTGTGAGTTGGATGGTTCTGTCAGGACAAAGTCACGTTTCTGACCCAACAAGGTGACCCCAGGCCTCACTCCTGTGGTGCCCGTAAACTTTCCAGCCTCGGTGTGCTTACGGATCACCTGGGGTCTGTGCAGGTGATCCAGATTCTGATTCAGTAGGTCTGGGGCCCTGCCCAAGATTCTGCATTTCTAACAAGCTCCCAGGTGATGCTGAAGCTGTATGTTCAGGAATTACACTTTGTTGTTTCGGTTTTTATTTTTTATTTTTTTTAAGATTTTATTTATTTATTTGACAGAGACACAGCGAGAAAGAGAGAGAGAGAGAGAGAGAGAGAACACAAGCAGGGGGAGTGGGAGAGGGAGAAGCAGGCTTTCCGCGGAGCAGGGAGCCTGATGTGGGGCTCGATCCCAGGAACCTGGGATCATGACCTGAGCCGAAGCCAGACGCTTAACGACTGAGCCACCCAGGCGCCCCTGTTTCGTTTTTTAAAATCATGAATTACACCAGCAAGGCGGTAGACAGTGTGGCCATTTTTCCTGGCCCTGATCACTGTGATGGTTGTTAAAGGAGGTTACAGCCAGGTTCTGAAGGGCCTTGGGTGCCAGGCTAAGGAGTTCAGTCTTTTCTCTGGAGACACTAAGGGGCATGGAAGCTTTCTGAGGCATGGTCAGGGAGAGCTGGCCAAGGAGAGGAATCTGAAGTGTGGGTGCTGGGCGGCTAGGGGAGTGAGCTAGTGCACTAGCAGGTGAGAAAGGGTAGGGCTGAAGCTCAAGCAGTAGCAGGGAGATGCAGAGGAAGGAGGAGAATGCAGAGGCTGAATTGTGTCCCCGCCCCCCCATTCATATGTTGGAGTCCTAACCCCTAAGACCTCAGAATGTGGCTATACTTGCAGAAAGGGTCTTTAAAGAGGTAATTAAACTAAAACAAGGTCATTAGAGTGGATCCTAATCCAGTATGACTGATGTCGTGTCAGAAGAAGAAATTAGGACACACAGCTGCATAGAGAGGAGCCCACGTGGGGACCCAGGGAGAAGACAGCATCTACAAGCCAAAGAGAGAGGCCTTAGGAGTCACCAACCCTGTCGACACCTTGATCTTGAACTTCTAGCTTCCAAAGTTGTGAGAAAATAAATGTCTGTTGTGTAAGCCCCCCAGTCTGTGGTACCTTGTTATGGCAGCCCAAGTAGACAGGTACAGAGGGCATGGGTTTAAGAGGATTATACAGGTTGTCAACCGTTCGGATGACATGGGGGGGTACACTATAGGATTCTATACAGGTGGTGCGGAAATCGGGAAGACCAAGGAGGAGAAAGTGCTATGAATAGAACAGAAGCAGGCCGGCGAGCGAGGAGGGAGGAGCCCGGCCGGAGAGAAGTGCATCGGGACCTGGAGGCAGACAGGTACCACCAGGAGCTGCAGGAGGGGCTTCCAGGGGGCTTTAGGAAACCCGGCTGGTGGTGCTTGCAATCAAACCAGACCCTCAGGAGGTTGAGGGGAAGGAACAGAATGGTCCTTGTGTCAATAGGGGCCCTTGGCTGCAAGCAGTCAAAACTGGTCCGGGCTAACTTAAGCAAAAAGAAAGGTATCCAAAAGGATTCTGGAGGCTCCCAGCAGTGAGGTGAAGGCTCAAGACCAGACTAGGAAAGTAAGCAAGAGGCAAAGGAGGCTGGTCAGCTGTGAGCATAGCCGGAACCGTGCTGTGGGGACACCCGAGAGGGCTGGTGGGGCTGCTGGGCTCCCAGCACCACCTTCCACTTGCACCCATTAGATTCCTTCCCCGCCTCTCAAGATGCCTGGGAAAGCTATTCCATTACTGAGTAACCGAATAAAGCCGTGGCTCCCATCACTGTGTAATCAGCTTATTAGTCCCATTATAAAGACGAGGATACTGTGTGGTTCAGGGAGGGGAAGTCATTTATCCAAAGGCATAGAGTTCAAATCCAGGCCTGTGGGACTCCAGCACCAGCTCCTTCCAACTGCACCAGCTGGTGCCTGGCTGCTTCTTCGAGGAGCGCATGGTCGGAGCTGGGACAACCTTATAGTGGTCTCCAAGCCAGGCCCCTTCTGAAGCTGGGAAGGAATCTCACCTACCCCCCACCCCCCCATCTACCGCTCCTCTTTCCCCACTGGAGAAATCCCGCATTGCCTCTCATCAGGAGCTGGGCTGGAACTGCTGGTTCTAGACCTCCGGAGGCCTCTTGCTGCATCCAAGCTGAGCCTGTGAGCTGTCTTCCCTTCAGCCTGGCAACCCAGCTTCAGGTGTATCAAAGTCCCAGCGCTGCGTGAGGTTCAAACACATCTCAGCAGGCTTCCTGAATACATTAGTTTTATGCCACCCCCACCCCCGCAACATGCCACAGGGTTGGGAGGTGGAGGAGGAGGGGGCCCTGGAACTCAATATGCCAATGTATGCAGATCACATCTAAATGAGGGTGTCCCAGGAATAATGGGAAAGAAAGGCAATCAGAGCAGGCCTGGGGCTCCACTGCTGAGCGGTACAGCCAGGAAACGGCTCTCCCGGGAGGGTGTCTTAGGCTCTGTTTCAGAGCGTGTTCTTTAAAGCAATGTCTCTGCAGCACAGGGGAAGGAAGAGCTGCGGAAATTGGTTCTGGATACTTCCTGGCAAAATGTTCTTGGTTGCTTCAGCCACGCTGGGGGGGGGGCTGGGAGTGAGGGGGTAGAATCTCTGAGCCTCTCTCAGTCGCCATGGCCTGCGGGGACTATCTCCATCACTGATTTCTAAACCAGTGGAGCTTGCTAACGCCCAGTTCCGGGCCCCACTGATTACTGAATCCGAATCTCTTGAGAATTTTTTTTTTTTTTTTTTTTTTTAAGTCCGAGGCCTTGGGAAATACTGATGCATACCAGGGGTTCTTAATCTAGAATGTCTCCCAGACTTCAGGGAACCTGTATAGGATTGTTCTCTTAAAAAAAACAAAACCAGGGGCGCCTGGGTGGCTCAGTCGTTAAACATCTGCCTTCAGCTCACTCAGGTCATAATGGGACTGAGCCCCGCATCGGGCTCCCTGCTCCGCGGGAAGCTTGCTTCTCCCTCTCCCACTCCCTCTGCTTGTGTTCCCTCTCTTGCTGTGTCTCTCCCTGTCAAATAAATAAATAAATAAAATCTTAAAAAATAAATGAATAAAAATAAAAAAAACAAAACCAAAAAAACCAACCCAATGCCCAGGCCGCAACCCAGACCAATTAAGTCAGAATCTCTGGGGGATGAAACCCAGGCATTGCTATTCCAAGGTGAATCGCAGGAGACTCCAATGCGCAGCCTGATTTGAGAAGCACTCTCGAACAGGTATTCTGATAAGACCTTTGTTATACTTGTGCTCTCTTTTGGGCTGTGTTAAGCTCCAGGCCCTCCACCCAGTGTGCAAGTTTCAGGAGCCTCCCCTGGGAAGCAGACTATACTCAGGGCTGGTGTTCAGCTGGTAAGCACCAGTTGTTAAAACACTCAAATCTTTCCTTACCTACCCATTGGTAACAGGTGCTGCTTTGAACCTTCTAAATGCCTCCTAGGACCAGGGAACCAGGCATGAAAGGGTTAATAATCATTACCCCCCACCCACCCACCCAAAGAGGGGCCTCCTGAAGCTCCTTGGATGGAATCAGTCTGATTGGTGGGGGTCCTGGTTGTTAAATATTTGAAGTCATCCCTCATTATATTTCTGTGGTGAGGAGCATCAACTTTACAGTCAGAAAGACCTAGAGGCCTACCTAATTTTATTTATTTATTTATTTATTTATGATTTTATTTATTTATTTTAGAAAGAGAGAGACAGAGTGCGAGTAGGGGGGAGGGGCAGAGGAAGAGACTCCCCAAGCGGACTCCCTGCTAAGCACGGAGCCCCAGGAGGGGCTGACCTCACAACTCTGAGATCATTCATGACCTGAGCCAAAATCCAGAATTGGATGCTTAACCCACTGAGCCACCCAGGCGCCCCTTTGAGCATGCATTTTAAAACAGAGAGTGCTGGGTCCCACCCAGAGGTGCTAATCAGTAATTTTGAGGTTGGAGCAGTCGAGGATCCGCATTTCTAACAAATTCCGGGTGGTGCTGAAGTTGCTGGTCCTGGGACTACCCTTGGAGAACTGCCCAACTAGAAAATGCATGAGATAGTGTGCCTGGCCAAGAGTAGGGGCTCAGCCCAGGTTTGGAAAAGGGGCAAAGAAGTCGCCAGTTATCCTGTGTGCAGTGTGGACTTCTCCCTCCCACTCCAGTCCCCAAGGTTCTCGATTCAGGCCAGCACTGACTGAATGTTTAACCTAGGATTAATGTTTGACCACTAACTGTTTAACCTGCGATTTCCAAGGATTGGGGCTTTCCCCAGCCCCCTCCCCATTGTGAACAGGACCAGATACAGACATTTAGGGGCTGGTATCCCTGAGAATATGGTGCCCTGCCCCCTATGTCATTCAAAGTAAAACAGCACTAAACCCTGAAATGACTATATAAGGAAGTCCACCAAAGATCAGACTTTTCCCATGGTGGCTACTTTAAGGATTTTTTTCAAGTATCAAAATCAGTCTTTGTGGAGGGGAGGGATGAATAAGCAGAGTACAGAGGATTTTTAGGGCAGTGAAACTACTCAGTATGATAGCATAATGATGGATGCATGTCATTATGCGTCTGTCCAAACCCATGCAATGTACACCACCACCAAGGAACCCCTAATGTAAACTGTGGACTCTGGGCGATAGCAATGTGTCCAGGCAGGTTCACAGATTGTAACAAATGGACCACTCTGGTGGGGGGTGTTGATAATGGGGAGGCTGGTCATGTGTGGGGGCAGAGGGTCTATGGGAATTCTCTGTGCTTTCTTCTCAATTTTGCTGTGAACCCACTAAAGCAGCTCTAAAAAAAAGAGAGTCTTGATCTAAATAAACAAACACACAAACTTTTAAATTTGGTGGCTGCACCTGCTTTGCTGGAATCCACACCTGGCTGGTGGGCAATGCGCTGTCAGGGCTGCTGGTCCCAGGCTCAGCCTCTTTCCCTCTCAGTTGGCACGACTCTCCCTCCACAGCTCCATCCCCTTTTGTAGACGCCAACCTCTCCAAACTCCCTTGGACTACCCTCTGCCCTGTCCAGCTACCTTCATCTTTTGATCCCCTTTTGATCCCCCCAGTTTTTCCCCCTACAGAACCCAGTCAAATACTCCACACCTATTCCGTCTGTTGGTCTCTCCAGCTTGATTTCTGGGCACCCCACTCCACCCCCTGGCTGCTTCCCCCACTGACTTCCCTCTTGCCGGATCCAGTGACCTGATCTTAGCACGGGATTTGGAGTCAGAGGCTTGCGCAGGAGCGCTGTCACTCACCCGCTGTGTGACAGTGAACAGCTTGAAGCACTTCTCTGGGCCTTGGGTCTGTTGCCTTGAGAATGGGCTACAGTCTCTGCCTCCCCTGAAAGCTCAGCTTCAGATAAAATGTTAAGAAGTTCTGCCATTCGGTGCGGATCAGACGTGATAAGGTACGTGACCGCACTGGATAAAGCGTTAAGTGGGTTGTGTGTTGACTATGGGGATGATTGGCCACTGGCATGGCTAGCCATACATGCCAAATGTGGTAGAAAGAACAGGGCACTGGTGTCAGGTCTAGGTGGAACCCCAGGTCTGCCCCTAGCTAGCTGTGTGGACTTGGGCAACTCCCTGAGCCTCACAGATTCACAGCGAGAGAGGGAACACAGGCAGGGGGGAGTGGAGAGGGAGAAGCAGGCTTCCCGCTGAGCTGGGAGTCCGATGTGGGGCTCGATCCCAGGACCCTGGGATCATGACCTGAGCCGAAGGCAGATGCTTAACCACTGAGCCACCCAGGCGCCCCGAGGATGGTGAATCCTAATTCGTAAAGGAGAGAGCATTAGAGTAATGGCATCAGGACAGCCAGCATTTTTTTTTTTTTTTTGGTATGTGTACCTACTTGTGTGCTAAAAACTTGCAGTGTATAATATCATTTAATCTTCACCACAACCCTTTGAGTGAGGACTGTTCTCCCCCATTTTACAGACGAGGCCATGGAGGCACAGAGAGGCAAAGTGACTTGCCTGAGCTCACACTGACAGATGTAGTCGGAACTGGAATTTGAACCCAGGAGTTCTGATTCCAAAGTCTCTACTATCTGGCTTCCTTTTGAAGGAGCTCAACAGAGATAAGTGGGAGGCAAGACACTATCACTAAGGCCTATAAGAGTCCACTGGTGATTGCCACCACCCTGGGGCCAGGGATGGTAGGTGTGTTTGTGGGTGGTGGCGGGGACTTGGGTGATGCTTTTCCCCGGGGCAGTGTCTTGCCGTATACACACCTTTCTGCTTCATCACAGACACAAGTGTCTTTCCCATTTCCTGCCAGGGCATCTCAGACCTGGCTGCCCCTCCCGTCTCTGGCAGGTTTAGGAGGAACAGGCTTGGAATTCCCCATTCTACATAGTGGGGAGAGGTTCCTCACCTCGTGAGGCTGACCCCGGTTGGTCCGGGGGGCCTGGTGTTACTAACAGCAGCCTGCAGGCTGTGTCATCTGGCTGGTGACTCAGGGCTCCAGGACCAGCCTCCTCCCCATCTTATGGGACCTCCACCTGGGGGAGGGATGTAGAGTCCCAGCTGTGCCTCTGGGTCGGGGTCAAGGGGTACCCACCTGGAGGAATATCCTGTTCTCCGCCCCCTCTCCCAATGCCTTGGCTAAACTTGCGGTGTTGGAAGGAGGGGTTGAGGGAAGTGGGGAAGAGGATGTGGTAACCAGAACCACTTCCTGCCATTGCTGTGTTGAAAGGGTGCTCTCCCAAGTTCCTCTTGATGCGGGGGTTGGGGAGCCAGGGGTAAAGGAGGAAGTTGGGAGGGGATGAGGAAAGGAGGGTTCTTGTTTGGATTGACTCCAGGAATGAAGGCAGGGGTTCCTGGCTGGGTGTCCTCTTTCTGCCCCCAAGTTGGTAAAAACAGCCAGCTGGCCTGACCCTGATGGCCATCGTAATTAAAATATCAGCAAGCACCTACTACCGTATGCCAGGCACTTTATATCCGTTAATTTGACCCTTACAACCCCAGGAGGCAAGTAAGCACTATCATTACCCCTGTTTTTAACAGATGGGGAAACTGAGGCATGGGCAGGTTATGTCAGTTGCCCAGATCACACAGCAAGGTGGTGCCGGCACTGAGATCGGAACTTCAGTCGCTTGGTCCCACAGAGTGGGCTTAGAGCTACGGCTCCTTACTGTCCAACCCATGCTGTCCCTGGCTTGCTCTGTGACCAGAGAGAGGTAAATTCTCTACTCTGTGCCTCAGTTTCTTCATCTACATGGTGGGGGCAACTGGAGTAGATTAGTACACTGCCCCCTTGTGATGTCTGTCTCTCTGGTAATTACTTATTCATTCAGTTTCTCCCCTACTGGGCTCAGTTCCATTAGCACAATGACAAATGACAATCTTGGTGACTACTGCATTCCCGAATTCTTAGCACAATGTCTGGCCCATAAAAACTCCACACATACTTGAGTATTTGAGGATCATCATCAACGGTTTGAGTATATGATAAATGTTTTGGACCCTTTATATACAAAAAAATCAACAAACATCAGTGGTTCTCAACTGGCGGTGATTCTGCCCCTCCCACCCAACCAGAGGACGTTTGGCAATGTTTGCCATTTCTGGTTGTCACAACTGGCAAGGGGGGGTGCTCCTGGCACCTAATGGGGAGAGGCTGGGGATGCTACTAAACATCCTACGATGCACAGGACAGACCCTCAAAACAAAGAATTCATCTGGCGCCAAATGTCAATAGTGTTAAATTCGAGAAACATGACATACATACATAGGCACGACATATTTTGTACCTTTTTTTTTTAAAAGATTTTATTTATTTATTTGACAGAGAGAGACACAGAGAGAGGGAACACAAGCAGGGGGTGTGGGTGAGGGAGAAGCAGGCTTCCTGTGGAGCAGGGAGCCCGATGAGGGGCTCGATCCCAGGACCCGGGGATCACGACCTGAGCCAAAGGCAGACGCTTAACAACTGAGCCACCCAGGCGCCCCTATTTTGTACCTTTGATGGCAAGTTGGGGGTGGTTTGTGGAGTCTCCTAAAGCTTGAGTCGGCCACCAGAGGGAGATCCCCTGGATGGGAGGGTCTCTTTATTTCCATCTCTAAAATGATATTGCTCGGGGCGCCTGGTGGCTCAGTTGGTTAAGTGTCTGCCTTCAGCTCAGGTCTTGATCCCAGGATCCTGGGATCTAGGCACCACCCCCTTGGGCTCCCTGCTCAGCGAGGAGCCTGCTTCTCTCTCTCTCTCCCTCTGCCCCTTCACCCCCCCATCCCTGCTCGTGCTCTCTCTCTCTCAAATAAATAAATAAAATCTTTTAAAAAAATGATAATTGCTCAATGACCTCACATTCTCAAATCTGGAATATAGTTCCCCTGGTCCCCTGTTCTAGCCTCTGATTCCCCCAAAGGCCTGAGCCTGCTCTCTGTTCTTGGGCGGGCACAGGGTATCAGGGGAGAAGGTGCTGAGTTTTAAGTCTCTCCTCCCTGAGCTCCTTTCCCCCACCCCTCTGGTCATCTGACTTCCCTGTAAATGGTGATAAAGATGAAAGATTTCAGAGCCAGGCAGCCCTGGGCTTGAATCCTGGTTCTCTGAATTAACCTGCTGTGTGGTCATAGGCAAGTTCCTTAACTGCTCTGAGCCTCAAGATCCTCCTCTAAAAATAGGAGGGGTACTCATTAAATCTACCTCACAGGTGGTGGTGGGGATGAAATGAGATGCTTATAGGGAAGTTCTCACAGTACGCCACATGTAGTGAATCTCAAGAAATGCATGATTATTATGGCTCCGAGGTGAAGTGACTTGCCCAAGGCGACACAGCTGGGCAGGACTGAACACCAGAGCTGCATGACTCCAAAGCTGATGCTCATTGATTAGCGAACTCTAGAGCTTCAACTTCCCTATAAGGGAAGCAAAATGTCTTCATCTCAGAGATTCATTTATTAGATAAGCATAGAAAGTGCCCCGCAGGGGCACCCGGGTGGCTCTGTCTGTTAAGCATCTGCCTTTGGCTCAAGTCCTGGGATTGAGCAGAGCCTGTGTCAAGCTCTTCGCTCATCGAGGAGTCTGCTTGTCCCTCTCCCCCTTCCCCTGCTCATGCTTTTTCTCAGATAAATAAAATCTTAAAAAGAAAGAAAAAGAAAGTGCCTGGCACATAGTGAGCCCTTTAAATCCAACTTGTTGGGTTGTTATGTTGCCCTCCCCACGTGATGCCTCAGGGAAGGCAAACACAGACCCTTCCCCACGGGGCTGGTGGGGAAGAGGAGAGGGAGAAAGGCATACTGGTGAAAACTGGGGCTAGAGCTTGTGCTTGGTGGGGAAGGGGCTGGAGGACTGAACGGGCCCCCAAGATCACCCCCTCCCCCACTTTGCAGTTGAAGAGTCCCAAATTCAGAGAGATCAGAAGGCCTTTATTGTAGGTCATGCGGCAGATTAGAGCCCAAGACCCCAATCTCCTGATTCCAAATTGGAATCACAGTCTTGGGCCAGGTAATTAAAAGCGACCATGGCCATTATTGAGGACTTCCAACATATGCTGTAGTAAGCATTTTCTGTGTTTGATCTCATTTTATCCTCGCATCAGTTTAGGGACAAAGGGCCCTTTTTCACAGCTGAGGAAGCAGATTCAGAGTAGTAGGACATTTGCCTGAGGCCCTGAAGGAAGAGAGTGAAGCCTGTCGGGCTGGCTTCCAGATGCCATAAACTTCCCCCTTTACTATCCTGAAAGATTCAGACTGTGGAAGACAGGGGTTGCGATGGTGGAATTCCCCAATTCCTGCCTAGCAGAGCCCACTCCTTCCGCCCCAAGGTGGGGCAGGGAGAGGAAGCTGCCAAGAAAGGCTTCCAGGGAGGAGAAAAGAGGACAGAGTCTAGCAGTGTGGGAAGGGGCCCATGGATGGGGTCTGACCAGGAAGGGGGATCACTGGTTTCAGGAAGACGCCTTGGGGAATCTTCCATCTCCTTCCCTTGGGCTGACCACTCTGGGCCTTCGGTGGTGTTGAGCTCAGGGAGTCCAGCCTCCGCTCCCTCCCTTGCTTTCATTCAGTTCCCACAAGCTCTGCAGTTTGCAAAACCCAACCCTTCCCCTATGGGCCTGTGGTTTCCTGTGGGTCTGGGGTCCTGCCTCACTTGGCATTGGGAACTGTGGGTAGCGGGGAGAGGTGGAGGTGTGGTGTAAGCCCTTTCTTTGCCTTCTCATGCTGGGGCTGTCCCCTCCACCCCAACGCACCCCACCCCCTGAGTCAGCCCCCGCCTGCCAGGGATGGGCGGGGCTACTGATTCAGTTAATAGCGCCTTTTTAAAGCCCCCACAAGGACGGCTGTAGCTAGACACCACCACCCTCACCATGAGCCCCAGGCAGCCCCTGGTCCTGGTGCTCCTTGTGCTGGGCTACTGCTCTGCAGCTCCCAGACCACACAAGCCCACCCTCGTGGTCTTCCCTGGAGACTTGAGAGCTAATCTCACTGATAAGCAGCTGGCTGAGGTAGGCTAATACCCCAGGCTGGAGTTGGGGAAGGCTGGCCAGGAGTCACAGGAAGGGCATGGGGCCTCAGAGGAGATACCTTGGGGCAAGTTGGGGGCGATGGGCATGTCTGGAGAATAGAGGTGTCCAGGATCAGGCCCTGGAGGTCCTGCGGAGGCTCGGGACAGTGACGGCCAGGAATGGCTAATAAGGGTTTCCGAGGTGGGCAATGGGACATGATGGGGGTGGTGATGCATCGGAGGGTTCTGGAGTGGGCAGGGGCTCGGGGTGGACAGGGGTAAATGCTAGGGGGCCCTGAGGGAGGCTCGGGCCAGGGGCATCCTGGGGTGGGAAAGAGCCAAGGATGTCTACAGGGAAGGGAGTTAATGGGTGGGCATTAGCCCTGGTATCCACTGTACCAAGTCCTGGGTAGTTGCTAGTCCCTGAGTGCCTGGGCAGAGGGAACCCGGGCAGGGTAGGGCAGGGAAAGAGTCAGAGCTCTGGAATATATCTCTGCCGCTCCATCCACAGGAGTATCTGTTTCGCTATGGCTACAGTCATGTGGCCGAGATGAACGACGACAAGCAGTCCCTAGGTCGGGCGCTGCGGCTTCTCCAGAGGCGCCTGTCTCTGCCCGAGACTGGAGAGCTGGACAAAACCACCCTGGAGGCCATGCGGGCCCCGCGCTGCGGGGTCCCGGACCTGGGCAAGTTCCAGACCTTTGAGGGCGACCTCAAGTGGCACCACCACGACATCACTTACTGGTGCGCTGGCCGGGCCCTGCGGAGGCGGAGGGGTGGAGCGGGAGGGCCAGACCCCGCCCGGGCGGCGATCTCGTCCTTAGACCAATCCCTGGATTCCAAATGTGCAGCCTGGGGCAAGTGGCTCCACCTCTGAGCCCCTGTTTCTCCTTCAGGAAAATGGGTCTCGCCCTCAATCTTGAGTCTTCCCTCTCGGACCATTGTGAGAGTCCCAAGAGAAAAATGCGTCTGCAAGTGCTTTGTAGATGAAAGCGTGGAACGCAGGGAGGCTTGTGCTTGCTGAGGTCGCTGAGACACCGGGTGTCGCTACTGCCCCCGCTCCGGCCTCACTTCTGACCTCTCTCCTCCCGCTTTTCCCCTCCAGGATCCAAAACTACTCGGAAGACTTGCCGCGCGACGTGATCGACGACGCCTTTGCTCGCGCCTTCGCGCTCTGGAGCGCAGTGACGCCGCTCACCTTCACTCGCGTGTACGGCCCCGAAGCCGACATCGTCATTCAGTTTGGTGTTAGGGGTGAGAACGCCAAAAGGGGAAAGCCAGGAGGGTCTTGGACGGGGACAGCGGTGGGAGGACCATGGAGAGAAGAGAGCGGGCACTGGACCCGGCTTTGTCTCTCTTGTCCCCGTAGCTCTGGCCGCCGGTGGCCCTTATGCGCCCCCTCCTGCCCGACGCGGCACAGCGCGGGGACGCAAGGCTTGGACAGCTGCTTGTAGGCGGCATCTCAGCCCACACTCAGTGCAGCGCCCTTGGGCAGCGCGCTATCTGCACAACTGTACTCGGCTAACTCCCTTCTTCTCCACCTGCTTCTTCAGAGCACGGAGATGGGTATCCCTTCGATGGGAAGGACGGGCTCCTGGCACACGCCTTTCCTCCGGGCCAGGGCATTCAGGGAGACGCCCACTTCGACGACGAAGAGTTGTGGTCTCTGGGCAAGGGCGTCGGTGAGATCCTGAGCCTCCCCGGACCCCATTCCCTTCTCTTGTCACACTCATCGCCAGCCACCCTGACCCTGTCCCCCTCCTCCTGCAGTGGTTCCGACCTACTTCGGAAACTCAGATGGCGCCCCCTGCCATTTCCCCTTCACCTTCGAGGGCCGCTCCTACTCCGCCTGCACCACGGACGGCCGCTCCGACGACATGGCCTGGTGCAGCACCACGGCCGACTATGACACCGACCGCCGGTTCGGCTTCTGCCCCAGCGAGAGTGAGTGCGGGGTCGCGGCGCGGGCCAGAGCCCTAGATTTTAATCCCGGCTCTGCCACTAGTGCTGTGCGGCCTGCAAGTCTCTCTCGTGCTCTCTGGGCCCAGTTTCTCATCTGTGAAATGGGGAGAGGAGGGAGGGAGTGCACAGATGGTGTGGGGGTCAATAAACTCACGGCGCCTTCGGGCCGTCGTGTGGGCCTCCCCAGGACTCCTCACCCAGGACGGCAATGGGGACGGCAAGCCCTGCGTGTTTCCATTCACCTTTGAGGGTAAATCTTACTCCACCTGCACCACCGACGGCCGCTCGGACGGCTACCGCTGGTGCGCCACCACGGCCAACTTCGACCGGGACAAACTCTTTGGCTTCTGCCCGACCCGAGGTACCTCTGCCCCGCCTACCAGATTCAGCCCCGCCCCCTACTTCCGCATTGGTCCCCGAAACGTGGCTCCTCCACCCATCGGTTTGTCTCTCCACGCTTCGTTGGGCCTCAGGATCGCCCGCGTCCCCATCCATGATCACAGCCCCTTCCCCTGAGGTCCACGTGCCGCCCCCCGCATCCCTGGGTCTTGGCCTTTCAGCCCAGCCTGCTGCCTCTCCCTTAGTCTCCGGTCCCCAGGCCCCGTCCACCACCCTAGCCGGGTCTCAGCTGTGGCCCCAGCCTCCCCTAGGCTTTTAAAATAGGACACCAGGATTATCTAGCTCCCTGTGTGGCCCGCGCCGGGTCCCTTATTGGACCCACCCACCTGGCTCACCCAAGGCTTCTCTATCTCTTCAGTCGACTCCACGGTGACCGGGGGCAACTCCGCAGGGGAGCCATGTGTCTTCCCCTTCATCTTCCTGGGCAAGGAGTACTCGACCTGCACCAGAGAGGGCCGCGGAGATGGGCACCTCTGGTGCGCCACCACCTCGAACTTTGACAGAGACAAGAAGTGGGGCTTCTGCCCGGACCAAGGTGAGCAGGGATCCAAGGTTGGGGGCAGCGGTGTTGGGGGAGGGATGGCCAGGGCTGGAAGGTCGGCCCAGGACTCACATCTCAGGGTCTTCTTTCCTCCAGGTTACAGCCTGTTCCTTGTGGCCGCCCATGAGTTCGGCCACGCACTGGGTTTAGATCACTCATTGGTGCCGGAAGCACTCATGTACCCCATGTACAGCTTCACCGAGGGGCCCCCCCTGCATGAGGATGATGTGAAGGGCATCCAGTATCTGTACGGTGAGGTTTGGGGCAGGGATGGAGGGAAGAGATGGAGGGAAGGGCTGGGCTTTGTCGCTGTATGGAGAATGGGGAATATGGGGGGTGGGGAGTGGGGACCTCAGCATTTACCTGTGGGAAAGCCTGGGGCCAGTGGGTCAAATTGCTGCCTGGTCAGTGCTTGGAGATGGGGACAAAGAGCCCAGACTCTAGACTGAGACAGACATGGGTTCAAAAGCCAGTCCAGCCACTCCCTGGCTAGGTGACCATGTATGTTACTTCACACCTCAACCTTCTCACCTGTGAAATGGGGCTAATAATGGTACCTGCCTCATAGAGTTGTTAGGAGGTTTAAAAGAATTAGAATAATGCCTGACATATAGTAGGCACCATATAAGTATTTAATATTTTATTGTTATTACTTATGATCATTAGTATTATTCTCTCATTTAAAAAATGGAGATATTAAAGGATCCACTTTTTTTTAAGTCAAATGAGCTAATGTGATTTTATAAAGCTCTTAGCATTAACTGCGTGCCCAAAACACACTTCTTTCCCACTAGCCTGGGGGGGGGGTGGCAGAGGGAGAGCCCCAGCATGTCTTGTGTTCATAGGGCCCAGTCAGGGCCTGACACGGCCCAGGACTGGACAGACATAACTGGAATGAAAGGTGAATGTATGGGGAAAAATCAGCCTGTCAGTGACTGGGGGAAGGCAGGTCCGACACCTAAAGTGAGAAGAGGGAGTACCAGGGGCCTCATTCATGGGGTTTTGGGGGGCATATAGTCCACCAGCGCAGATGTGTGCAGGAATAGAGGATATCTCATCCGCTGTGTCTTTTTAGGTCCTCGCCCTGACCCCGAACCACAGCCTCCAACTGCCCAGCCCACCGCTCCACCAACCGGCTGCCCTACGGGACCTCCCACTACCCGCTCCTCAGAGCGCCCCACTGCTGGCCCCACAGGCCCCCCTGCAGCTGGCCCCACGGGTCCCCCCACTGCTGGCCCTTCTGAGGCCACTACAGTGTCTTTCAACCCAGCAGAGGATATATGCAAAGTGAACTTCTTCGACGCCATCGCGCAGATCGGGAACCGGCTGCATTTCTTCAAAGATGGGTAAAGGGGCAGGGATGTGTATGTAGCTGGGGAGGGGACTTGGAGGAGGGACCTGCCTGCCCCTCTCCGCCCGCTGGCCTTCGGTTCAAAGTTCAGTGCCCCTTGGTCCCTTTTCTCATTCCCAGGAAGTACTGGCGATTCTCTGAGGGCAAGGGGCGCCAGGTGCAGGGTCCCTTCCTTATCACTGACTCGTGGCCGGCGCTGCCCCACAAGCTGGACTCCGCCTTTGAGGACCCGCTCACCAAGAAGATTTTCTTCTTCTCTGGTTAGTTTCCTCCTTTTTCCTCCCCCCGCCCCCGCCATCCACATCCTCGCCAATCTAGGAACACCGAGAGACCCGGTGTAATCCGTGATACATTTTCCGCGGATTAGGAAAAGGCGCCCCCTTCTGGTGGGTGCAGTTTAGCTGATCTCCACCGTTCCCTTGCACCGTCCTATGGAGCGGTTCTACTCCGTGGCCACCGAGACAGCGGGCACGTCGGGCGCAGAAAGGCCTCGCTGGGTTCTTCCTCTTGACATTCAAAGACAATGTGTGTCCATTCCCTGCCCCCAGACCGATGCGGCTTTTCTCCCCTGCAGGGCGCCAAGTGTGGGTGTACACAGGCGCGTCGGTGCTAGGCCCCAGGCGTCTGGACAAGCTGGGCCTGGGACCAGAGGTGGCCCAAGTCACTGGGGCCCTCCCGCAAGGCAGGGGTAAGGTGCTGCTGTTCAGCTGGCAGCGTTTCTGGAGGTGAGAGTCACGGCGACCGCCGGCAGGGGGACCCCGGGCGCCATCCGCCTGCCCTCCAGCCCAGCACCTGTCTCTTCACCACTTCCTGCAGGTTCGACGTGAAGACGCAGACCGTTGATCCTAAAACCCCCAGCTCGGTGGAGCAGCTGTTCTCCGGGGTGCCCCTGAACTCGGACAACGTCTTCCAGTACCAAGGTAAGGGCTGCAGATCGGGGTGCCGCTGTTCCCACCTAATCGGCCTCAGATGATTGGTCAAATTCTGAGGGAGAAAAAACAAGTCTCCTCCAGATTGAGGCAAATGCCCCAGCACAGATGAAGTTTCCTGTAGAGGCAGCGACCTTTCCCAGATCATAAAGGGACACGAGACAACAACCAGAACTAGAACCCAGATTTCCTGCCTCCCCGGGAAGCTCTTTGCTCCCACAGTACGGGACACATGTTTTGCATGGAGGCTCATTCCTTTATTAGACAATGTTTATCAAGTGCCTGTAACATGCCAGGCACTGTGCTGACATGGGAGATAGTGATAAAAAAAAAAAAAAAGACAATCCATAACTGTGTCTTTGGGCAAGTCACTGCTGCTCATGGAGCCTCAGTTTCCCCATCTGTAAAATGGGGATGATAGCTGGAGTTATACTAAACTTTCTCTTCCTCCCCACTCACATGCAATCAACTGACAAGTTCTGGTGACTCTACTACCAAAATATTCACTTTTCACCATCTCCTTTGCAAATACCCTGGTCCAAGCCATACTGGTTGTTCAATACCATGAAGATAACTCTCTACAAGTAGGGAGTGGTTAGGAATGGAGGGCCATGGTCTTGCAGGGGACTCCAGACCCGTTCCAAGGTCAAAGAAACTACTGGGACCCCTGGGTGGTACTGTCTGCCTTCGGCTCAGGTCATGATCCCAGGGTCCTGGGATTGAGCCCCGCATCGGGCTCCTTGCTCAGCGGCGAGCCTGCCTCTCCCTCTGCCCACTGCTCCCCCTGCTTGTGTTCTCTCTTTTTGATAAATAAATAATCAAATAAAATCTTAAAAGAGAGAAACTTCCGGGGTCTGATCTGCTCCTCTTACCCTCCCAGCACTCCTGTCCATCCCTCTGCTCCAGATCACGCATCACCCGCATGGCCTCTGGCTGCTCTTTGAACACATCAAGGTCACTCCTAGCTTCGGGCCTCCACGCCAGTTGTTCTCTCTGCCTGGAAGCTTCGGCAAACTGTGTGGGGGCTGCCTCCCTTTTATCCTTCGGCTCTCAGCGCTTAGGCTGCTTTTTCAAAGAGACCTTCTCTGGCCCTCATGAGTTATTCACCTACTTGCTTTTATTTCCTTCATAGCTTCCTTCATTGTCACAGTCTCATTTATTTACATGTTTGCTTGTTAATCGTCTCTCTTACCCCACGGGAGTGTGAGCAGCCGCAGAACTGAGACCGTGCCTGCATTTTTGTCTTTGCTGTATCCCCCCGGTGCCTCTAACGGTGCTGAGCACTATAAATATTTGATGAAATGAATGACTGAAATGAATGAATGTCGAATGAATTGTTCTGAGCACCTACTGTGTGCCAGGCCCGGTGCCAGGGCTTTGGACATTGAGGTTTCCTGCCCTCCGACATCTCTGTGGGGGAGGAGATGGAGGTGTCCTTTAAAAAGCTTGGAAAGATCTAGAACGGCCAAGAGGGACCATGGCAAAGATCTTGCTCCTGTTTCTGTAGGTGTCTGTGGGAGGGTTGGAATCACCTCTCTCATACTTGCCTTCCCCCTGCAGGGAAAGCCCACTTCTGCCAGGACCTTTTCTACTGGCGTGTGAATTCTCGGAAAGAGGTGAACCAGGTGGATGAAGTGGGCTACGTGACCTTTGACTTACTGCAGTGCCCCGAGGATTAGGGCTTCCCATCCTGCTTCGGCACTGCAGAGTGGATCCTAGGGGGACCATCCCAATGGGGAAGGAGCCAGTTTGCCGGATACAAACTGGTGGGTTTGTTCTGGAGGACAAGGAAGAGTTGAGGTGGGCTGGGCCCCTCTCTTTCCACCTTTCTTTTTTGCTGGAATGTTTTTAATAAACTTGAATTCTTTAACCTTGAGGAGATTTCTTTGTGTATGTATGTATGCATGCACGCATGTATGTAATTGATAGAGTGCTTACTATGTGCCAGGTAGTGTCCTAAGCACTTCATAAATATTAACGTTCATTCTTCCTATTAGGAAGATATAATGTGATGACTTCTATTTTACAGCTGGGGAAATGGCCAACATATTATTCATTCATCAAACATTTATTGAGCTCCTGCGTGGAGCCAGGCCTTGTGCTGGGTGCTGGGTGCTGGGGAAGGAGAGATGAATCGGATTATGTTTCTGTCCTCAAGGACCTCTCGGGGTCCTCCAACTTTAGGTACACGAGTGCCCTCAGAACTTTGCTTAAAATGCAGACTCCAGGCTCAGTCCCCAAAGAGTCCTGCTCAGTTACCAGGGTGATTCTTTGTCTGGTGGGGGTGGGAATCACACTTGGGAGAGTGTGCAGCGTGTGGCCCTTTATTCTAGAATAACGGTGTGTATATGTGATTCTGTATGTTGTGGTTGAAGTCAGGGAACATTTCTCAGCCAAGATGACATCTGAACTTGAACTGAATATGGAAAGATGAGCAAGAGTTTCTTCCTGGGCAAGTAGAACGGTCTCCTTAGAGGGTAATTTACTAGAAACCGTTAAACCTAAAAATGTGTCTATGCCATCTCTCACACACATGCGCACAAAACAACGGATGGAGGGACACTGCAGTATGGCTTGTAGAGTGAGAAATGGCAACATCCTAAGTGTACAGAGGTCAGGCAGTGGATAAATAAAATATGGATTATATACATGATGATAACAGCGGCCCTTAGTCCAACACAGATTCTGTGCCATGCGCTTTACGCGTGTTAACACCGTTAATCCTTAAAACAAGCCCACGAGGCAGGAACTGCTCTTACCTTATGGGTATTACTGCCATCCCCCCTCCCCCCGTTTTACAGATGAGGTAACTGAGGCACAGAGAATTAAACAGCTCAGCAGAAGTCCCATAGCTGGTGACTGGTGGCAGTGGGATTTGACTGCGGGCTCTTGGGGCAAAGCCTGGGAGAAGAGAAAAAGCAGGGGGGCATTTGGGGGAATGAGAAATGGCTCCAAACTCTAGTGTGTGATTTTAGGAGGCAGATGGCAGCGGAGCAGAGAGGATTCTGGAATGGTTGAGGGGAATGGTGGTCTGGACTAGATGAGACAAGGTCTGAATGCCAGGCTGAGGAGCATGGACGTGACCCCACAGGAGAGCAGAGGGACTTGACTGGAGGGTTGGGGCAGGTGAGCGGAGCTGATGGGCATGTTCAGATTTGATTGCCTTCTGGACTCAGGCCCAAGTGGGAGTTTGAGGGACTCAGAGAACTTCCTCCTGAGCTTCCTTTGGGTGGATTCAAACCCACCTCATCCATTTCTTACTGAGGAATGACCCACACCCAGGGGCATGCCCCCATTCCTTAATAGGGCTTATTTAAAGCCCCTCTGAACCTCTGTCTCTCTCTAGATACTGTTCCATCTCTCTACCTCTCACTCCACCCACAGTAAAACTTCTCCAAAGGATAGTCTCCAACTCACGGTCTCCACTTCTTCAATTTCCATTCTCTCTGCTACCACTTTCAGCCTGACTCCCACCCCACCACACCGCCGAAATCATTCTTTTCTGAGCCACCTATGAACTTCCCGTAGCCAGATGCATGGGCCCTCTGGGCTCATTCTACATGTCTCTCAGCTTGGTTGACACAGTTGGTAATGCCGTTCTTCACTCAGTTTCTGGGTCACCCCTTCCTGGTTCTCCCTACCTCACTGGCTGGATCTTTCTCTTTCTAACCTCTAGACGATAGCATGCCCTTGCGCTCAATCCTTGGACTTCTCTGTGTACACACATTCCATGGGATTTCGCCCAGCCTTACAGCTTTAGATCTCTCTACTAAAGACTCCTGAAGTCTATATCCTCAGCCTTAACATCTCCCCTGAGCTCCAGACTTGTATGTTCAAGGGCCGACTTGCATGATCCTTAGGGGCCTGATAGGCTTCTCAGCCTAACAGGTCCAGCTGAACTCTTGGGATCCACCTTCTGAACGTGCTTCAATCATTACTACCTTGATGACATCATCTGCTCTCAATCAGTCTTAGAACCTGATGAGTACTAAAACCTAGATATCGGTTAAACTCCTTATTCTAGTACAGTTTCTCAACCTGGGCACTATTGACATTTCGGGCTAGATAATTTTTTTAGTGGTGGGGAAAGTTGTAGGAATGTTTGCTGTCTTCCTCCAGGGGGTAGTGGGATCATGGACAGATGGCAGACCCACTCAGGGGCAGTGCTCCTCTCCCTACATTGGATCCCAATGTGGGGGTGGAGTGCAGGGAGGTGATGGGGAACCCGTGGCTCACGTCAGGCCGACTTGGTGTTAGCCTGGACTGCGCAAGCGGCATCTCCCCACTCGATGTCCGTAACGCTGCCCTCCAGTTGTGACAATCAAAAATGTCTCTGAACATTGCCAGGTGTTCCCTGTTGGGCAACACTAACCCCAGTTGAGAACTATTGCTCTAATAGAATAAACATACAGACAAGTCCACGTGCCATAAGTGTACATTTCAATAAATTTCCACATACTGAACGCAACTGTGTAACCCACATCCAGATCAAGAAACAAAACATTCTGGCCCCTCTCCTGCTCCCTTGCAATCACTACCCCTCCACCCCAAGAATTACCACCATTATTTCTAACAGCTTAGACAGATTTTGACGAGTTTTTACTTTAAATAGTATTTTACAGTACGTACTCTTGCATCTGGCTTCTTCTTCTGCTCAAGGTTTTATTTGTGATATTCATAGATATTGTTTGTGAATTATAGATTGTTCATTCACGCTATAGTTTTGCACTGTATGAATGTCCCACTATTTATTTATCCATTTATTTTTTTATTTACCCATTTTAATGGGCATTTGGGTAGTTCCCAATTTGAGGCTATTATGAAAAATGCTGCAATAAACATTCTTGTAAATGTCTTTTGGCGAACATGGGCAGCCATGTCTTTGGGGCATACACCTAGTGTACCTAGTACAGCAAATAACGACGCAATTAGAAATGTATTGAGAGGGCGCCTGGGTGGCTCAGTTGGTTAAGCGACTGCCTTCGGCTCAGGTCATGATCCTGGAGTCCCGGGATCGAGTCCCACATCGGGCTCCCCGCTCAGCGGGGAGTCTGCTTCTCCCTCTGACCCTCCCCCCTCTCGTGCTCTCTCTCTCTCTCTCTCATTCTCTCTCTCAAATAAATAAATAAAATCTTTAAAAAAAAAAGAAATGTATTGAGAAATTGCAGAAGCAGAAGTAGGATATTATATATTCAAATGTGTTAAATCTTACTTATTCATACAAGTGCTTTGGCAGGGTACATACCTCAGAGTGGAACTGCTGGGAAGACAGGTATAGGCATGCTTGGCTTGAGCAGATATGATCGAACAATTTTCCAAAGTGGTTCTGCCCATCTATACTCTCACCAGCAATGTGCGACAGTTTCCAGGAGTCCTTTTTGACTCCTCTTTCCATCCCACACAACATTCAATTCAGCAACAGGTTCTGTACGTTCTACTTCCAAAACATACCTTGAATTGGATGAATGCCACCGCTCTAGTCTGGCTTTTACCACCTCTCGCATGAGACTCTGCAGGAGCCTCCTACCTAGACTCCCAGTTTCCACTCCTGCTCTCCTTTAGTGGAGTCTTCGTGCAATAGCCAGAGTGATCCCGTTAACATATAAATCAGATCACATCATTCCTCTGCTCAAAAACTTCCAGTGGCTCCTCTCTGAAACCTTCAAGAGGCCACATGATCTGCCCTTTCCCCCTCCCTCATCTCTTATCACTCTCACCTTTGTTCACTCTGTTCCAGACACACTGGCCTTCTTGCTGCTCCCTGAACAGTCCAGGCCCCTTTCCACTTGCTATGTTCTCTGCCGGAGAGCTCTTCACCCACATCTTTGCATAGCTGGCTCCTTCTCACCAGGGAGGTTTCAGCTCACATATCACATCTTCTGAGGAATCTTCTTAGGTCACCCTCTAAGGTAGTCCTTCCCCCTAGTCATTATCCTTGGATCCTATTTTTTCTCCTTAATATATCCCAGAATCTCAAATTATCTTGTCTATGCGTTTGCTCACTTACAATCTTTCTCCCCTCACTCCTTATTAGAATTTAAGCCACACCAGGGCAGGAAGCCGGTCGATCTCAGGCAGTGCTGTATCCCCAGTGCCTAGTATCTTTGCCTGAAACACAGGAGCGCTATCAAGATGCGTTGAATGAATGAATGAGTGAATAAAACCCAGGTGTTTAGGAGACCCCAGCAGAGGAGGGCCCGGGCTCCAGGAGCCACACACTGGGGCCCCCGGTGTAGGGACGGTTCTCAGCTGCAGGTGGGATCTTCAGGCGTTTCCTAGAATTGAGAGCCCAGGGACTTGGAGCGAAATGGCCACGTTCTGAGGCTCAGCCCAGCGGGCACTAGGACCCTGCGCGGCGCCGCGCCCGGTGGGGGGCGGCGGACGGGGGGGGGAATCCGCTCTTTCTGTCTGCTAGAGCCGGGCTGCAGCCACTTGTGCGATCTGGGCCCGTACCGCCGCCGCCCGGCCCCTTTCCGCACTATGAGCCGCAGGTTCACTGTCACCTCATTGCCTCCCGCGGCGCCCGCCGGGACCTGTGACTTAGAGTCCCACCCGCATTCGGCAGCCTGTCTCCGCCACCTCTCAGGGGAAGACGCCAAAGGTAGAGGCCGCAGGGGGCGGGGCCTGCCGGAGTGGGGCGGGGCGAGAGAAGAGGCGGGGCCATGGTGGGCGGGTCTTCTCTTGGAAGGGGCAGGGCCAGGGCTGGAGGTGGGGTGGTCTCAGCGGAGGGCTAGCGAAGGGAGAAGAGCTGGGACCTAGCCGGGAGGGAAGGAGGCTGGATGGGCAATGGTGAAGGGAGGGGCCAGATTCGAGGTGGGCGGGGCACAGAAAGAGGGTGGGTGGGGCTATAGGCGAAGGGGCGGACCTTGTGATGGAGGGGCTAGAGTCAAAAGAGGGCTGAACTGGAGGGCACTGAAGGGGCGGGGTCATTTCGGGTAGGGGGCGGGACCAGAGGGAAGAAGGTGAAACCAGGGAAAGGGGAGGGCAGTATGATTAAGGGGTGGGTCCAAAGACAATGGGAGGAGGCAAGACTATCTCTGCTTGGGGGCAGAAAAGGGCGGGGCCAGAGAGGAAGGGGTTGTGCCGGGAGGATAGGGGTGGGGTCGAGGGCGGGAGGTAAAATGAGTCCGGGACGCTGGGGCTAGTGCTGGCTCAGCAGGTGACTGGGGCCTGGAGGATCTTCCAATTCTCGGCCTCCCTGGAGACGTCGCGGACAGCGCCTGGGGATCCCGGGGAGGAGATGGGAGAAAGATAAGTTACTTTTGGGCAGCTAGATCTTGGGAGGATTCTGTGGGGTCTCCAGTCCCGACCCTTGGGGACCCACTTAAGTCCCTCTGCTCCAACTCCAGAAGAGGGTTGGGTGGAGCAAGCTCAGGCTAGATTGGGGGCGCCCTCCTCGAGGACCCATTGCTGTTGTCTAGTAATGGAAGTTACAGGCAGGGTACAGCAGAGGGGAGGTGAAGGATCCATCTAGCTTTCGGTGAAGAATTAGCATCCTGGATGCACTCACAGTCTTCTCCGCAGGGGGCACTTGTCAGGGGTCCTCTTTCTGACCCTGCGCCCCTCAGGTCTGGAAGAAACGCTGCGAATCTGCTCAGAGTGGCCCCGGCACGGGGAGGAGGAAGAGCCTCCCCGGGCCGCCAGGGGTCGCTGCTGAGCCGCAGGTGAGCTCACTCTGCAGCAGAACTAAGCACCGACAGCCCTGGAGGGGGCCTTTTCGGGGTTTCTTTGGCGAACTCCCTCTTGTGTAGATGACCAAACTGAGGCCTAGATTTCCGCAGGCCTCCAGCCCCTAAACCAGCTGCCTCCTGGACGTGACCATTTGGAATTCTTGGGCTCCTTCCATTCTTCATACTTCCCCATAAACTGCCTCCTTTCTCATTTTTTCTCATTTTCATGAATGTCCTTTCCATCCTTAGAGTTTCAAAAGTCAGGACTCCAGGAGCTATTCTCAGCGCTTCCTTTTCTTTTCCCACTGGATCTAGTTGGTCCTCACATGTTGGCCAACCCGCCCCAAAAACTAATCCTGAATCTGTCTTCTCTCTCTTCTGGTCACCATCACTCTGTACAAACCTCCATCATTTCTCACATGGCCACGGCCATAGCCACAGCCTCCTCACTGGTCTGCCTGCCTCTGATGCTGTCCTAACCGCCCTCCACACAAGCTCCCCATCGCTTTTAGGATAAAGGCCAACGCAACACCGTAGTCTGTCATTCAAACTCTTTCCTCATCTGCTCCGAGGCATAGCTGTCCGTGTTCCTCTTCCCACCTCTGTTAGCCATAACTCTGTAGGTTATGGTTCATTTCACCTCTCCTGAAAGGCTTTCTCACTTTCCCTTGCTTCCAGGCAGAGGCCATCATCCCTCTTCTGCCCACCCTCTGCACCATTTGAGCATGTCCCAGTGGGTGGGAGTTATTTACTTGTGGGGCTTCTACAACTCAAAAGCAGGGACCATATCCTTTTGTCTTAGTGTTCCAAGTTCCAAGCCTGCAGCCTGGCACTTGGTAGGTGCTTAATGTTCGTCAGACAAGAGAGGGAGTGGCTGGAAGCTCCTGCTTCTTCTACCCTTGCCTTCTCTCTTCCCATTCCCCATCCCCTGGCCTGAGAATAAGATGGCCCTCTCTCTCATTCCTGGGGGATCGATAGGTCTTCCCATTCCCATTTCCAAGATCCTGCACATTGAAGTAAAATATGGCTCCCAGTTTGGGGGTGTGCAGGTGTGTGTGCAAACGGGGTGTGAATCTAGAATGCTGAGTGCTTGCGGCAGAGGCAGTGTGCGTGTGTGTGTCTTTGTGTGTCTTGAGGGAGGAGCATCCCGCACGAGCTCTGATGACCTGTGGGGCAGTCAGTGAGTCAGTGCTTATATGTGTCACTGTATTCCAGTGTGTTGATGGGCATTTGTGTATTCCTGGGCCTGTCTCTGGGGTGGGTACCTGTGTGTATGAGTTTATCAGAAGTTTCATCTTGAGAATGATTTGGGTGACTTGTAACCTCTTTGGTCCCGAGAGGTGCCTCCAGCCCCTTCGCCTTGGTAGGTCACTGCATGGGGAGGTAGACAGGGGCTCCCTAGGGGAACCGAAATCTGGTGATATCTTTCCCACAGCTCTTCTTGTGTCAGCCCTCGGGCCCCAAGGAGATGTGTTCCTCACCTCCTGTCCTCACCCAGGCCCATGGGGAGAAATGGCAGCATGTAGAAGGTGGGGAAGGGTTGGGAGAGGTTTGGCAGGTCACTTGTGTATGAGCATTGTCTTTAATTCTGGACTCAGGGGGTGGAGTTTGCCTCTGGAAGTGCCTCCTGCTGCCAGGGGATCAGCTGTAGTGGGGACATAACTGACGGGGCTGAAAGAAGCAAGTCAGAGGCTGATCCTTGAATCCATCACGAATCCTGGGCTGCAGCCACCACACCTTAGTTGCCTCATCTGTACTATGGGGAGGTTGACGATGACTTGGCTGGACAAAAGTGGACCTGGGGCCAGTCGTTACCACTCTGAGCGATTCCCGCATCCCTTTATACTACTTCGCACTGTGCCTCAGTTTCTGGTGGAGCAAGACAGGGCACTGGAAAGAACCTTGGGCCTGGGTTAAGACTAACAGGAGTTGAGATGCGTTCCCAGGAGTGAGAAGGAGCTGACTTACGCTAGGGGGATGGAGCAAGACCACAATATAGCCCATCCACGCTCTAGCTCAGGCTCTGTGGTGTCCCCTTGGGCACGTTGCTTCCCCTGTCTGAGCCTCAATTTCCTCATCTGTAGTATAAAGGAGTTGAACAGGAAGCTATCTGAGGGGCATGCTAGCCATAAAAATGCTAGGATTCTTTGATGATCTAGAAGGGTGAAGTTCTCTGCCTCCTCCATACCCAAACCTCATGTTTCAGTCTCTCTATCTGTAAATTGGAAAGAAAGACACTGAGTTATTGGTATAAATATCTGATTTGGAGATCTCCAGCCTGTTCAGGGTGTTCTCCGGTCACCCCCTCCTCAAGCTGGGACTCAGAACCTCACTGCCCAGTACTTCAGCCCAAGGTGAGCCCTGGGAATCTCCATGGTAACAAACTGGTTATGAACGGGGCTGCAGTTGCCATGGTGACGGGCTGCTCTCCCTCCCTCCCTCTCTCTCTCTCTCTCTCATCCCCCTCATCTCCCCCCCCCCCTTCTCAATGAACCACAGCGATCTGCAGGCACCAGCTCTCCTGGTGGGGTGGGGGTGGGGGGGTGGCTGCCGTGCTAAGGGGGTCCAGATTGAGAAAGAGGAAAGATGGGCTGAATCTGTAGGGAATGGGGGGCTGTTGGGGTGCCATTGCCATGGTGACAGGGCTGCAGCCTGTTAATTAAGCCCCTGGTTGCCACGGAGACAATGGTGGTTGACGTGCTCTGCGGCGAGCCCTGTGTGTGTGGGGTGTGCTGTGCGCTGGACTCATCAATTCACTGTGAGGGTTTTGGGTCTGGAGGACAGGCATATAGTTTGGGGAGAGGAGTGAAGGAGGGAGTTCAGGGCCTTGGCTCCAGGAAGACAGAGCTGGGGTGGGTGTGTTAGGTCACGGGGGTAATGATATGCAGGTAAGGATGGATAGGGACTGAGCCATAAGGAGGAACACTGTGCCTGCCTCCTGTGGAAAGAAGACCCAGCCAGGTGGCTCCAGCTTCCTCCAAACGGCCTCATACCTGGTTCAGTGGATGGAGCCCTGGGCTGGAGGTCAGGGAGCTGGATTCTAGTCCCCAGTCTGCCACAGTTCACCCCATGACGAAAATTGGTACCTTTTCATTTCTACACTTTAATTTACCCCTAAGTGAGGGGTGGCAAAAAATAATTTATAAAGTCTCTTCCAGTTCCCACATCCTGACACTTAGGCAGCTTCCCTGAAATTTTTTTCTCTCTGAGAAGCATAAGGTGAGGGGTGGTGGTGAACTTTAGACATTCAGAATTCAGGAACAGGCCCCTTCCCAGCTCTGCATCTTGTGTCGCTTGAATGAGAGAGTTTCCCTTGCCCTAGATCTTCCTAGGGCTCTGGGTGGAGTTGGGATGCTAAGCTGGCAGCCATGTTCCTGGGGCTCAGAGCTGAGGGTCACCTTACTGGTGACTTTACTAGCCAAGGCCAGGCTAGCAGTGCAGGAGGTGCCTGCAATGGTGTTTTCTCAAAGCCTCACTGCAGCTGGTTGGCCTGAAGCCAGAATAGGGACCAGGCTCCTTGAGAGGTAAGGGGTGTGAATCGAAGGGATAGGGTCTCCCTTAGGGGCCATCTCCATACTTGGTCTGGGCTTCATCTGAGATAAATGGAGAGAGCACTAAGAGCTTTCAGAGTGGGAAGACATCCCTTGGATTTATGTGACCTAATCCTTTCATTTTACAGATGGAGATACTGAAGCCCAGAAAGAGAACTTAATTTTTCCCAGGGATAGAGTTTGGGGGCAGAGGACAGGGTAACTTCACTGTGTCTTGAATTCCAGATGCCTTGTGAGATAGGAACTCCGGTGAGGGTAGGCAGATGGGGCACCCAGGGGAAGAGAAATCACCCCTGCCTTCGCCTGTGCCCCCCTGGGATCTAGGTTCCTCCTGTGGGCGGGCTCAGTCCCTGAGTGGCCAGGGCTCTGGACCACAAATGAATGGAAATACCTCCGGGGGAACATCCCAAATCTGAGATTTCTGAAAAAAATCTCGGCATTTAATTTATTTCACAGCACTTCACATATGAACATGCCACACATTTTGCTATGTTATCTGTCTCTACAGAGTAGTGGAAAACCATAATGCTGCTGGGAGTGGTGGTGATGGTGAGGTGTGTAGGTAGTGGAGTGCTTAGAAATTCCTGAGCACGGGTCTATCCACCTGCTATCCTTTTAACCCCTGTCACCAATTCAAACTCCTTCACCTCTTTCTTCCTTCCTTCCTTCCTTCCTTCCTTCCTTCCTTCCTTCCTTCCTT
>NW_027397100.1:1461148-1542316 GCF_003265705.2 Callorhinus ursinus | reverse complement strand
CTTCCTTCCTTCCTTCCTTCCTTCCTTCCTTCCTTCCTTCCTTCCTTTCTTTCTTTCTTTCTTTCTTTCTTTCTTTCTTTCTTTCTTTCTTTCTTTCTTTCTTTCTTTCCTTCTTTCTTTCCTTCTTTCTTCCTTTCTTTTTTAATTTTTCTCCCTGGGAAAGCTAAGAAGACCAATTCTTACACCTCGTCCGAATAGCTAGCTCTCCATCCTAACAAGTCCTTCTACCGTCCACGAAACCCAGTGGCAGTGATACCTTATCGGTGGGTCCCTCCAGAGCCCCTTTCTGTCAGCTGCCAAAGACTATGATTGACCTCATCTGAAGCCACTGATAATTGTGTTCAAGGACTCTGAGCTGCGGGTCCAGTCAATGGCTCTGAAAAGTCATGTCCTAGAATGGGGCCTCTAGTGTGGGCGGCTTTTTAGAACCCTTGAAGATCTTCTGGGCCTACCTCCGGTTGCAAGCTGAGGGGCCACTTCAGTCCTGCATCTCTGAAGCCTGACCACAAGAAAAGGGAAAGAGCTCATCTCAGACCCTTCCCTGTTCCCTTTTTAGTAGCCAAGAATCAGAGATAGCTGAGCAGTTTGGTTTGACTCTATCCTTTTCCCTTCTGTTGGAGGCAGGACAAATTTTTTAGAAGAATTTATGTTGAGAAAGAGTCTTAAACTAGAATAAAGCAAACTGGACTTTAGATCAAATCCTGCCATTCACTGGCATTGTGTGTCCATAGGCTGTCATTTCTCCTCTTTGGACCTTAGCTTTTTCATCTATAAGATGAAAGTTGTCCATTAGATAAGATGATTGATGTGATCCCCTCCAGCCCCAGAACTCTCCTGAAACTTAGAGGGCCAGTGCTGGGGGCCAGGGGGGGGGTCTGAAAATGATTTCCCCTTCTCTCACCCTTGGATGTTTAGATCTTCCGGAGACACAAAGTGTCCAAACCTCTGATGCTGCTTCCTGAGATGTCTCCACCACAGGCTCAAGTCTGGATTCTAGGGGTTGTCCCAGAGAGGTCCTAGGACAATCAAGCTTCTGGAGGACTGGTGTCAGGGGAGGGAGAGGGACACAGAGAGCATGCTGGCTCTGGAATCCTCAGAAAGCAATCCTGGATTAGGGGATTAGACACTCCCACCCCAGGAGAAAATCTGGTCCCAAACCGACTAGCGGCCTCATTCCTCCCTCCCCCACCGCTACGGGCCAGCCTCCTACCAGCCTGCCCTCCCTTCAGGCTGCACCAGCCCCAGTGAGGAGTCAGCCATCCCTGGAATCTCATTGCTGCCTTCTCTCCTCCTCACCACATCTCCTTCCCAGGGTCATTCTACAGTCAGAGGGTCCCTGTCTGTGGACTACTGGGATTTGTCTTGGGGGTGAGATGCTAGGACTCAGTCTAAGCACAATGAGAGGGTTTACTGCAACTCCTCAGGTTCCACTCTTCCCCTTTTAAGACAGGATGAGCCAGACAGTTCAGCACAGTGACCCTGAACCCCCTGGGGGCAGCACAGTGCTTCAGTTAAGGGCTCTGGCCTCAACACACCCCCGGTTCCAACCTCTTGAACAGCGATTTGGGAAAGGATCTGGTTCTCCGCTCCTCTTCAGGGCTGGCCTCCCCAGCTTTGCAGACAGGCTCCCCAGGGACCCATATTCCATGGCGCCCCACCCCCGCCGCCTCAGTACTCCTCGCCTTCCCCCTAGGGGTCACCCCAGACCCCCAGCCAGCCAGCCACTGCGGGGCCGCCTCCCCGCGGCCGCGACCTAGTTCCCTGCCGTTATTTTTAGGGCGCGGGATGGCACCTGCCCACGTGCCGGCCCCGCCTGTGCCGGAGAGTGGGGGGCGGGCGGAGCTGCGTCTGCTCGTGGGAGGCGAGGCCCCCGTCCCCCGCAGCACCCCCCTCCATCCCACCCGTGCAAGCCCCCGGTTTTCGTGCGAGGGGGCCTCCAGCCGCGCTTTGCCAGCCCCTCGTCTCCTCTTCTTCCTCCCTCTCGCGCTCCCCCCCAAAACCCCGCCAGTGGCTCACGCCTCCTGCATACGGGATGAGGTGAGCAGCGCCGCCGCTGAGAGGGGGCGCGCGCGGGTGTGAGCGTGTGTCCGTGTGCGAGTGTGTGTGCGCCGGGCGGGCGGGCACTGCAGCTTCTTCCTCCGTGGAGCGGAGAGCGAGAGAGCTAGAGCGAGCGAGAGAGCGGCGAAGGCGGGCAGAGGGGCGCGGGCGAGGCGGAGCAGCCATCCCCGGGCCCGGCGCCGCGCCGCCACCATGCTAAACAACCTGACGGACTGCGAGGACGGCGATGGGGGAGCCAACCCCGGTAAGGAGCGGCCCGGGGGCGGCGAGGGAGGGGGCGGCGAGGAGAGGAGGCAGCTCTAGGGTTAGAGGCAGAGCGGGGGCCGCCTCCTTCAGAGAAGCGGCTGGGACCGCCCCGGGCGGTGGGCGCCCAGGGCGGCCTGGAGCCCTGCTCCATTGGAATGCGCCAGGCGCTGTCCGAGGTGCTGGAATGCGCCGCGCCCCGGGCAGGGCTGGGGGCTGAGGGCTTGCCATTGCCCACAGCCCGGGACAGACATGGGTTAGCTAAGCGGGGGAGGCGGTGGGAAGGGGATGGAAGAGCTAGAATGGGCTGACGTGGACCTCGACGGGCGGGAGGAAGGTTCCTTTCCCCAAGAAGGGACCCCGGCGTCCTGGCGCAGAGCGTTGACCGGCGGCGCGGGGAGGGGGTGGGGGGGGTGCAGTCTGCTGCAGTCCCTCGCTCTGAGACTTCCAGCTGAAAGGTGGGGGGAAGGTGTCCATGGGGGGTTGGAGCCATATGACAGCCCCCGTCCGGGCTGCGGTGTCTCCTTAAGGGGACACTTGGTAGCAATCCGGGCCCCTTCCCCCAAAGCTGCCCGAGGTCCGACCTCAGACTGAAGCGTACCTCCTCCGGAGATTTTCAGCTCTACTTTGCGGAATCTCCCTCTCCCTCTCGCGTACCCATGGGTTCCTATTCAGGACGGGAAGCAAGATCACCCTCCTTTCTTCCCTCTTTCCCCTTCCTCTCGGTACCCTGGGATGACAGTGAGGTTGCCAGGGCGGGGCAAGGGGGAGCCTTTCTAGTCAGCTCTGCTAGCTTCCCCAGTGAGGCCTCAGGAATGGGGTCCCAGCCGCTGAATCCCCGGCGCCGCGGCGCGGACACTGCGGACGCGCTGCGGTGGGTGCGGAGACTCGCTAGGAGCCCAGGGGCTTGAAGCAAGTCCTTTCGCTGCTCTTGCTTTCCGCCGCCCTCCTCCACGGCTTCCCTGCTCCGAGGTCTTCGGGGCCAGCCACCCCCTCGGGCGCCCAGGCCCCCCGCCGCCCCCCAGCGGTCTCAGCCATCCATCACGCTGTCAGCCGCCCCCACCCCCCACCCTCCAGCGGCGCTGCGTCCCTTGCGCACTAGCGCGCCTCCCGCTCCGGCTGTCGGCGCTCCGCTCCTTCAAACGCTCCCCTGGGCATTGCTTGACCCTCTGAGCTGAGACTCTTGCAGACCTCCCCGGGGGATGGCCAAAGAGCCCCAAGGACTGAAAGAGCGGGGCTTCCAGGGACTGGGAGCCTAGACTTGAAGTCTTCCGGATTCTGGATCCAAGTCAGAGTCAAGTGGCCAATTGGGAAGGCTGTGAAACCAGGGTCCCCAATTCTTTGTCTAAGACCCCCCTTTTCCTCCCTGAGGTTGAGTGGTATACAGGGGTCTGAACCACTGGCTGGCCAGCTAGCTCATCCATCTCCCCAGTGACCCTGGGGTTGCCTCATCCAGCAGCCGCCCCCTCCCCAGCAGGCTGAGGCTACGGGGGAAGAGGGTTTGGCAAAGTCGAGTCTGCGGCAGAACCAGGCATCCCGACGCGGTGCCCAGGGAATGAGGTGTGTGTGTGTGTGTGTGTGTGTGTGTGTGTGTGTGTGTGTGTGTGCGGGGGTCATTGCCATCTAGGATCCCCTTCAGATGCCTCCATTCTGAGGACAGGGGCTCAGGCTGAGAGATAATCTCTGCTCCCCCCAGACACAGGGTATGGTCCGATCCCCTAGCCCCTGCTTTCTCTACCCTGAGGTTTGTGCCTTTCTGGGCCTTGGGGTTTCCAAGGGGTCTCAGGAGGCCTAGAAAAGAGGCATCTCTGTGTGGAACAGGAGTCGAACTAGGAACTCCCTTCGGTTCTACCCACTCCCCATTAGTTTCTAGACTCTGAGTGTAGAGGGCCCGTCTGGAGACCTTCTCTCTCTGTGTAGGGTCCGGAACCTGGAACTAGAGTGGCCAGGACCTGGGTCAGATGTTTGGGGTCCCAGAGGGAGACCGACTCCTAGTGATGCCCCAAGATGGTCATAGGGGGCCCTAAGGACCTGCTGGGCTTGAGGGAAGAGGGACTATCAGACCAAGAGCCTCTGCCATCTCTCATCTTATGTTCTTGGGGATGTAGGTGAGGACCTGGGTACTGACCTCAGGGAGGTGGTAATAGCTCGAAGAGTAAGAGGGCTCCTCTGGACTAAAGAAGAATCCTCTGGACTAAAGAAGACCCCTATCCCCTTGGGGTCTGACGCCCTCCCCCACTCCCCCAATCTGGCTTGGGGATTCCCCTAGGCCTGGCCCCAGGCCCCCCGGGGGAGGCTCCTTAGCCCGCGCCGCTCGCCTGTTTCCTCTGCGGGAGCTCTGGCCGCCGCAGCTTAATTGAAAGCCGATTCGGGCTGAGAGCTCCCAGGGGGCGGGGGCGGGGCGGGGGCCAGGCGGAGAGGGCTCAGCCTCAGTCTGGCCCTGCCTCTCGGCGCGCGCGCCACTCGCCGCTACCCATCAGCCTGCGTCCTGGCTCTGGGGATTCAGGGCGAGTTCCCCCTGCTTCTCTGAGAACTCCTGAAGCTCGCCCTTCTCCCCGCAACCAGTGCGCCCACCGTTCCAAGGAGGGGACGAAATCAGCCGCGGCAGACGAGGCCGGGAGCCTAGCGTCCCGTCCAGATGGCGGGTGGAAGGGCGGGACCCAGGACGAGCCTATTGAGCCGCCCTCTCCCCGGCCCTCAGCTCCTAGCTGGGATCCGGCCCCGAGCCTGGCTCCGCGCTGCGCGTCGCGTTACATAAGCGGCTGCGGGCGCGTGGCCGCCTCGGCTCCGCGCTGCGCTCTCTCCCCGCGCGGTCGCCATGGAGACCGGCGCGGGGCTGCCTAGTAGCGGGATCTCGAGCCAGGACGCCCCCCTTGCCACCCAGCACGCGCCCCGGGACCCCAGGAAGGAGGAGGGGCTTGGGAGGGGGCGTGAAAGGCAGAGGGGAGGGACTCTCGTGTCCGGTTGTTCCGGCCCCCCAGCGGACGCCGCCGGGAGAGAGAACCAGATCCACAGGGCACAGGACCCCTAAATCCTGGGGCTTGGGGAGGGGTATGGGATGGGGAGCCCGGGCTGGGTGGGGCACCATGTGCATGAATAATAATCGTACTTGTAATAGCAGCAATAGTTCCGCTTATGTGCCAGGCACACCCAACAGGCATTATTTCCCTTAATCCTCAGGACAGCCCTGTGAGCTAAGCACAATTATTATCCCTTTGCAAAGAAGGAAACTGAGGCTTAGAGAGTTTAAGCGACTTGCCCAACATGTTGACACAGCCAGTGAAGCTGGAACTGGAGCCTAAATCTTGACCCCAGCCCCTTTCCTTAACCATCAAGAAATTTGTTCTCATCCCCTCCAACCCTCTTGTTCCCACCATAGTGTGGTGAGAATATGAAGCATTTTGTCAGCATTGTAAAAGGAGGAGGGACCCACTTCTCTTTTATTTCTCCTGTTCTCTGGCCCCAGACAGCTCTTCTGAGACCCTGGGGGTCAAGAAGGGAGCCTGGGGGAATTTGCCTCCAAAGATTTTTTTTTTTTCCTGAGGATCTATTATGTGCTAGGTTCTCACTGGGGGGACAGACAGGTTTGTCATTTCCAGGAACTCATATGTGAGAAGGAGGAGGTGATGGTGCCCCCCCCGCCCCTTTGGGGATCAGGAGTTGCTGGCTTGATGGATGAGGTGGAGGTCGTGGCAGGAGAAGGTGGTGGGTGTCCCTTGAGCTGGTGAGGCATCCCTTCCCCCTTCAATGACTTTGAGTCAGGATGAGATTGGATTTGTTAACAGGTTGTGCTCTAGGGATGGACCCAGGCTGGGAGACTAAGGAAGGTTTCCAGGAGGTAGGGAGGAGAGGGATGGGGGAGGATTTGGGAAGATGGAGGTGGAGAGAGACATGACAGGAGAAGAGGGAACAGGAAATTCGGAATACATAGGGCCTCAACTTCGTTTGGGATTTGTTAATTGGGGAGTCTCCCTAGGGTCCAGAGAGATGTCTACTACTGGGATTCAGCCCTGGAACTGAGAAAGGGTGCCGGCTGAAGCCAAGGTAAAGTGCCTGTGGGGGTCCCCTATATCTCTTTGAAAGGACCTCTCCTAGATGCCCAAGAGCCGTTCTCCTTGGGTGATCTCATCCAGATGCACGGTTTCACACACTTCCTCCACCTATTCTCATGGGTTACCCTCATCTTTTCTCTGCCCAGCCTCTTTCCTGGGCCCCAGACTCTGTATACCCAAGTGGCTTCTGGACATATTTGCTTGAGTGTCCTATTCTACCTTACCGTCGATCAAATTCGGCATCTTCCCCACCCCAATCGCTTCTCTTCCCCCATTTATTAGATAGCACCATCACCCACCCATTAACCTATGCTAGGAACCCCAGGCATTACCCTAGATTCCCCCTTCCCACGTCCCCAAACATCTGGCATAGAAATATGTGCCAGTAATTCTTGAGTCTGCCCATTGCCCTGCATTGTTCTGGTCTGGGTCATCATCAGCCCTTGCCTGGATTGCTTAAATTCTCAGACTATCATCTGTATTCTTCATCTAAAGGCCAGAGTGATTGCTCTAAAACACGACTCCATTCATGGCACTTCTTTGCCTCAAACTCTTCGATGACTTCCAATTGTCCTCTGGATGAAGGCCAAAACCTTTAACATGGTCTGCTAATCATTTAAGGACCCAGCCCGCACCTTCTGAGGCTCATCTTTTCATAAGTCAGTCTCCACCTTTCAGCCCCTCTCTCCCTGCCCCTTCCTCAGACTCAAGCCAGATCAAACTTCTTTCAGCATTTCTGACCCACTCTGTTCACTCTCCCCTCTGGGACAGCGAACATGCTGTTCTCTCTGCTTGGAACATCCTCCTGCCTCCCTCCCAGTCTAGCTCTTACTCATCCTTCAGTTCTCAGCCTACTCGTCACTTCCTCTGGGAAGGCTTCCGTGACCTCCCAGGCTGGGCCGAATGCCTCTCCTATATTCCCACAGTCCCTTGTTCATCTTCTATCACAGAATTTACCACTCTGGGTTGGAAATTCCTGGATACTAGTTTATCTCTCTTGCCTGTGGGTTCCCTGAGGGCAGGGACAGTGTCTTGGTCTGTGTTTACTCTCTGCTCCCTCCCCATGCCCATACTGGCACATGGGAGAGATCCAGTGAATATGTGTTGACGGAAGATGCATGAGGAGCATAGGAGATGCCAAATGGGTCACTTCTCCAAGAGGTGGAGTATCCTTTGGGCCTCCGGCTGTAGTATTCTCTATCTCTGCCTCTGGGAAAGAGCATGCTTCCATCACAGAACACCAGCATGGTCCCAGGTATGGTCAAGAGGGGGATCCCGACGAGTGTTGGGTGCCCTGGTGAATGAAGAAGGACCCCAAGAGCAAGGAAGCACTCACACGTTCATTAAAAATGTAGTATGTGCCAAGGAGTGCACTGGGCTCTTTATACATGCTGCCAACGAAAACACTGCAGCGGGCTACTGTTAGCTCCAGCTTTTTCTGATGTGGAAATGGAGGTTCAGAGAGTTCCAGTGGCCACACAGCTGGATGTGCAAGCAGAGGGATGACAACCAGCTGGTGCCAGACCCCTGACTCCTCTGCCTTCTCAGGTGATGGCAACCCCAAGGAGAGCAGCCCCTTCATCAACAGCACTGACACAGAGAAGGGAAGGGAGTACGATGGCAAGAACATGGCCCTGTTTGAGGTGGGTTGCTGGGGTGTGCCCCCCTCTCCAGTTCATTTCCCCATTCACTGCCATCCCTCCCTCCCTCAGGAGGTGTCCTTCTCTCCACATCCTCCTCAGGTCCACCTTCTCCTTCCCGTCACCCCTGCTACTCCCTCTCCTTACCCCGCCACCCTCTTTCCCTGTTTTCCATGCCTATTCCTTCTCCTTCCCCATGGCATCCCAGCCCCAGTGGTTTGCCATCCTTGCCCCCATCTCTCTTGGCCTCCTACCAAGGAGCTCGCCTGTCCCTCCCCTAGGCCCTTGTGTCTTACTACTGCCACCCTCCCTCCACAGGAGGAGATGGACACCAGCCCCATGGTGTCCTCCCTGCTCAGTGGCCTGGCCAACTACACCAACCTGCCCCAGGGAAGTAGGGAGCATGAAGAGGCAGAAAACAATGAGGGTGGAAAAAAGAAGCCAGTGCAGGTGAGGACTTTGGGGAAAAAAGAATGAGGGAGGAAGGAGAGGTGGATGGATGATGGAGGAAGAGGGCTTAGGAGTAAGGGGCTGAGGGTGAGGAAGGGTTGGGAGATGAGGGATAGAGATGGAAGGAAGAGGGGAGAGGGAAGCGGGGTGAGCACCAGAGGGAAGAGGGATGAAGGGATGGGGGTGGAGAAAGGAGGAGAGTGGGGGATGGAGAAGGAGTGGGTCTGGGGCGTTCGCAGTGATGAGGGGCTGCAGGAACTGACTCTGGCCTCCTCGGCAGGCCCCACGCATGGGCACCTTCATGGGCGTGTACCTCCCGTGCCTGCAGAACATCTTCGGTGTCATTCTCTTCCTGCGACTCACGTGGGTGGTGGGCATTGCAGGCATCATGGAGGCCTTCTGCATGGTCTTCATCTGCTGCTCCTGTGTGAGTGACACCATCCCCCTCCCCACCCCCCTGACCGCTGGGGCAGAGCAGAGACCTGGGGTGGGGGCAGGGAGGAGGGGAAGCATGAGACCTGAGCTTTTTATAGGAACCACTGCGTATGATCTTTGAGAGTAAATTAGGTCTGTCTGATCCTTCCTGCCTCTCGCAGGCTGGTCCCTGATGGCCACTAACCAGGTTTCACCTGGATCTGTGTTTGTGTGTGTGTGTGTGTGTGTGAGTGAGTGTGTGTATAATTACACAAGTAATGCAGGTTCATTGATGAAAAAGATAGGCGTACCGAAGGAAACCAAATGCACCTCAAAAACCGCAGTCGTTAACATTTTGGTTGGCCCAGGCTCACAAAAAATGGGGAGTATGTGTCACAAACAGCTTTGTAACAGAATCTTTTCCATCCTCCCTAAAAAAATCAAATATTTACGAAACACCTACTTCTCGTCACGTTTCCATTTCCTCACACATGACCCTAGAGCCGCCTCTGCGTGTGTGGTAGCCGGGACTGATGCTAGTACGCCTGTTTTATTTCTTTTTAACTTTTATTTTGACATAATTTCAGACATACAGAAAATTTGCAAGAATAGAACAAATGTTAACATATTGTCGTATTTAGTCCATCCTCTCTGGAAATACCTTTTTTCCCCCCTGAATTGGAGAGCAAGTTGCAGACATGATGCCCCTTTATCCTAAATCCTTCAGCATGTGTTTACTAAAAACAAGGACATTCCCTTACATAACTGCAGCACAATGATCAAAACCAGGAAACTAACACTGAGACTTTAATGATGTCTTAATAGTGACACCTTAATCATGTTTTAGCTGTAAGCCTTATTCAGATTTTGCCAATTGTCCCAGTCATGTCCTCGGTAACTGAAGAAAATTCAAGATCACGTTCATATTCATTTATGAGCTCATTTTAGCCTCCATTAATCTGGAATAGCTCCTCCTTCTTTGTCTTGCATGACACTGACACTTTGGAAGAGTATGGATCAGTTAGTTTGTATAATGTCCCTTGGTCTGGGTTTGTCACATACCTGCTCAGGATCAGATTCAGTGTATGCATTTAGGCAGGAACACAGCAAACCTATTTTATAGATAAAGACACTGAGGCTTAGAGAAGTGAAATGACTTGTCCCAGGTCAGACAGCTGGTCCGAGGCCAAGCTGGGATTTCCAGAGCTCTCTGATGAGCACAAGTAGCTTGTGATTCTTCCATGTGCATGGTGAATAAGAGGTTTTCTTGACAAGAAGGACTTGGCAGGAGTAGAAGTTGGAATAGGATCAGGGAGAAGCTCAGTAAGGACTTGTGGGTTTGGCAGGTGTTTATGGGGTATAAGGTTTGGCCTTTACCCAGGGCAATGCAGCCCCCGCCCTAGCTGCCACTCTGATGATCTCTCTCCTCACAGACAATGCTCACGGCCATCTCCATGAGTGCAATTGCAACCAATGGTGTTGTACCTGGTATGTGATGGGGCTTCTTGGAGGGGAAAGGGGCCTGGATGGTCGGGAGGGGGGCCTGGATAGTTGGAAGGAGGGATAGGGCCGTAGGCTTTATGGGCCATCAGGACCGAGAGAGAAAATACTGTGAACCTGGGGGCTGGGCTGTGATGTTGGTGGGGTAGGTGGGGACAGTGGTATTAAGGGGAAAGGAGGGAAGCAGTTTATGGGGTTGAACAGGGCAATGTGAGATCTCCCTTTGCCTGAGACCCTCCTCTCTGTCATCCTATTTTTCTGAGCCATGACCTCCTTAGAGGGGTAATTAGCAACATGGTAATTAGTGCAGCAAAATCCATTCAGAGTGGCTGGCTGAGTCTCCCACCAGTCCTAGGGCTGCAGCGTGTAAGGCATGAGGCCCAGAGCAACCCCTTTCTCATCTCTGTCCCTGAGCCTCCTTGCCCCCAATGGCAGGCCAGCTCCCCTTGAACTTCTCGCTGACACCAGGTTCTTTCTGCAGCGGGCGGCTCCTACTACATGATTTCCAGGTCTCTGGGCCCGGAGTTTGGGGGCGCCGTGGGCCTTTGCTTCTACCTGGGCACTACCTT
This sequence comes from Callorhinus ursinus, assembly GCF_003265705.2. Taxonomy (NCBI): domain Eukaryota; kingdom Metazoa; phylum Chordata; class Mammalia; order Carnivora; family Otariidae; genus Callorhinus; species Callorhinus ursinus. The sequence continues at coordinate 1,531,390 of NW_027397100.1, read as the reverse complement.
TGCTGGGGCCATGTACATCCTGGGCACCATCGAAATCCTGCTGGTGAGAGGGGCTGAGGAGGAGGTGTGGGGTTCCAGGCTGTCAGTCAGTTAACCAATGCTCCCTGGACACCTCCTAGGGAGAGGTCCAAGCCCTCAGTGAGGCCAAAGGGAAATCAGATGTGGTTCTGTCTTTAAAGAATCCACAGTCTGGTTGGGGAGACAAGATACAGTAATTACGTAACGTGAGCAGCTGTCGTTCATTGGGCACCCACTGTGCTCTCAGCAGAGTTCCAGTTGCTTTACAGTCATTATCTTGAATCCTCATGAGGAGTAAGTATTATTATGCCCATTTTACAAATGAGAAGCTCAGAAAGGTGACATGACTTGCTCAAGGTCACTCAGCTACCAAGTGGCAGAGGTGGGTCGATAAGAGTAAAATCATGGTAGAAATAATAAAACCAATGTCACACAATAGCTGCATCTTGTGATTGCCTACTGTGTGCCTGGGGCTGTTCTGATTTCTCTGTGGCTGTTCATTGTCCAGGGCTGATGACCAGTGGGTTGCAAAAGAGAAGAAGGATGTGAGGGGGCCGAATGAAGAGACCTGTTAGGAGTAGTGACTGATGAGAAGAAGTCAGGTTGCTGGGCAGTATTTGAAGGAGAGGCTGCGGATGTGGGTCTCGGCTCTTCCTGCCCCTCCAGGAGGAGATGGGAGCTGAGGAGGGTTTCCTGGTATATAGAAAGTGGGGCTGACATTTCCCAAGCCCCTACCTTATCAAGGCTTCGTGGCCTGCAATTTATCATTTTAGTTTATCCTTACAACTGTTCTATGGGTTAGATAATGTCCCCCTTTTACAGATGAGGAAAACAGAGTTCAGGGATTTTAAGGAACATGTGGAAGGGATATGAACCTGTGCCTTTCCGACCCCAAAGCCAGTGCTTGTCCACTCTACCACACTGTCTTGGAGAACTAGAAATAAAAGATGCAGCTTCTGGTTTGGGGGCAGAAAGGGAGGACTATGGGGACAGGGAGAATGGATGGCAAAGAAATGACCCAAGGAGCTAAATTCTGAGAAGATAATAGTAGACTTCCATGACTTAAAAAAATTAAATAACTTAAAAATTATTATAAAAGCAATTCTGCCCATTGCATAAAATTGAAAAAATATCAAAAATGTAAAAAGGGAAATAACAATTGCCCAAAGAAAATCACCATTAACATTTTGGTGTATTTCCTTCTATTTTTTTTTTGTTTGTTTTACTATGGGATACTGTATTCTGCTTTGTAAAATAGAACTTTATAGGTTTCCCTAAATAACTAGAAACTCCCTTTGTAAATATCATTTACAAGTGAAAATAACTTTTCTATGAATATAAACATATTAATATTTGGTATGGAAATTTTAGAAAACACATATGTGCAAAAAGAATATAGATGATCCCATTTCCTCCTATCAGTGGATGTCATTTCCAGTCTTACACTATTGTAAATATGCTGTGATGAGCATATTTTTTTCCAGAGTGCTTCCTGCACTTCGGGTTATATCCTTGGGGGTGATTCTTAGCTGGTTCTTGCTGTGTCACTCACCTGACCTCCTTGCCCCCTTTCCACAGGCTTACCTCTTCCCAGCTATGGCCATTTTTAAGGCAGAAGATGCCAGTGGGGAGGCAGCAGCTATGTTGAACAATATGCGTGTGTATGGCACCTGTGTGCTCACTTGCATGGCCACTGTGGTATTTGTGGGCGTCAAGTATGTCAACAAGTTTGCCCTTGTCTTCCTGGGTTGTGTCATCCTCTCCATCCTGGCCATCTATGCCGGGGTCATCAAATCTGCCTTCGACCCACCCAACTTCCCGTAAGTGCTGTTGCTCTGAGCCTAAGGCGTTGTACTCCTCCTCCCTGGCTCAGTTTCAGGGTCTGCAGTGTCAGTCTCTGCCGACCTCCCTCTCCTCATCTCTCAGAATCTGAGTGATTGTGGATTCAGAGCAAACTTTCTTGGGAGGGAAAGTCTCTCCTGGTTTGGGGGGAATCTCTACAGGGTGGGGTAATATGTTCTGGAGGTGGGCAGAGTTTCCCCTGTGAGGGTAAACTGCTTGCAGATGGGGTGGACTTACTTAGGAAGGAAGAACCAAGTGGGACGATTTCTGAAGGGATGACTCTCTATGTTAGGGAAGCATTTCCTGGGTGGGGACAATTTCCTGGAATAGGACAACTTATTAGAGTTGGACACCTTCTCTATCATGGGAAAGGTCATAGAAGAGAGGATCTAGGGGCACAGATCTCTGTGGGTTCTGCCTCTTTCTTAAGGACAAACTCCCTTACATCTCACTGCCAGGATGACGCACAGAGACTGCTGTCCATGGTGCTGAAACATAGCGTTGCACTAAAACGGTGCTTCTTTGGGATGGCTGCATACTAAAATCACTTGGGGGAGCTTTGAAAAAACACCCATTCTGGGCTCCATCCCAATTACATCAGAATCTCTGGATATGGGGCCCTGGGATCTGTGTTTTTTAGAGCTCCCCCGGTGGTTCTATTGTGAAGCCAAGGCAAGGTTATGTCCCTCCCCCATCTTCCTCCCTTGTTTCTCTCCCTAGGATCTGCCTCCTGGGGAACCGCACACTGTCTCGCCATGGCTTTGATGTCTGTGCCAAGCTGGCTTGGGAAGGAAATGAGACGGTGACCACACGGCTCTGGGGCCTTTTCTGTTCCTCCCGTTTCCTCAACGCCACCTGTGATGAGTACTTCACCCGAAACAATGTCACGGAGATCCAGGGCATCCCTGGCGCTGCCAGTGGCCTCATCAAAGGTCTGGGGGAGGGAAGAGGGCTAGTGTCCAGGGAACACTACAGGGATTGTGGGTTAAACGGTCAGGATTAAGGAACTCTCCTTGGGATTCACTTAAAGGAAATTGGTTTTAATTGAGCACCTACACTGGCCATGTCCTGTCCTTGGCATCATGAAGGAACAGAGATGAAAGGGAGCCTTCAAATATCTTACCACCTAGTAGGAAAGAAAGTCATCAGTTTAACGGCTATTCACTAAGCATCTACTTAGTGTCCAGCACTGTGCTAAGTGCCAGGAATACGACATAAATAAGTCACAGTCCTTGGCTTCAAAGACTTTAATGGCAGACACAAATGTATTAGCAAATAAATTACGATATGAGTAGATGTGCATTCAATGAACAGAGACCTCACAGGGGAGGGAGTGGTCATGTGTATAAGGTGGCAAGACAAGGCTTCCTAGACTCATCTGAAGAGGACTTTGAAGGAAAAATAAGAGATTTTGAGTTATACTAGGGGAATAAAGGAATTAAGGCAGAAGAACAGCTTGCCTGAAAGCATGCAGACAGAGAAGAGCATATTGTGTCCTTCCAACCACAAATAATTTGGTGTGACTGGTGCATAAAGTACAGAGGAAGGAGGGGCAATAAATGATGTCGGAGAGGCTGGTATAAGCCATATTGTGGCAGGCCTTGGAAGCCATGTTGAAGTGTTTGAACCATGTCCTGAGAGCAATGAGGAGCCACCAAAGAGTTTCAAATAAGGGATGGACATGGTCAGCTCATCATTTCTAAAGGTTCATTCTGGCTGCTAATATTGATGAGGTAAAAGGGAGAGAGAACAGAGGCAGGGAGTCCAGGAGGAGGCCAATGCTGAGTCCAGGTGAGAGATGATGGTTTTCTAACCTAGAGTGATGGAGTGATGTCAGTGGGAGTGGAGCAGTGGTTCTCCCCCACGGTTGTTTTGCCCCCCAGGAGACATGTAGCAATGTCTGGAGACATTTTTGGCTATCACAACTAGATGCTTTTTACTGGCATCTAATGCATGGAAACCAGGATTTTGCTAAACATTCTACAGTGCTGTAGGACAGCCCTCCATAACAAAGAATGATCTGGCCCAAAATGTCAATAGTGCAGAAGTGAGGGAACCCTGGACAGGAGAGAAGGGGCATATCTGAGAAATATTTAGAAGGGATAGTGGGCAGAAGTTGGAGATGGTTTTGAAATGGAGAGGGGGATGGCAGCAGTTGAAGGCAAAGTGAAGTTGTCTGAATTGATGGTGGTGCCATTTGGTGAGATAAGGGTGCCATTTGGTGAGATAAGAGCTGATTTGAGGTGGCTGGGTGCTGAGATCAGTTTGGGACATATTGAATCAGTCTGAGATAGGTCTTTATATGTTTTTTACCCCACTAGACAGGACTATTTGAGGGCAAGGACTAGATCTGCACATGGCCTGGCCCAAAGCAGGAGCTTAGGAAATGTCAGTGGAAATAAAATAGAACCAAGGCCCCCAGGGGAGTGAGAAGCGGTTGACCTTCACCCTTCTTTTTTGCCCACCCCACCTCCTGGCCCTAGAGCTCTAGTACCCTGACTTCTGGTCTTTCTCTTGAGCATCCTGTCTCTCCCCACAGAGAACCTCTGGAGCTCCTACTTGACCAAAGGGGTGATTGTGGAGAGGCGTGGCATGCCCTCGGTGGGCCTGGCAGAGGGCACCCCTGTCGACATGGACCATCCTTATGTCTTCAGCGATATGACCTCCTACTTCACCCTGCTGGTTGGCATCTACTTCCCCTCAGTCACAGGTGAAGGGGAGCTCAGAGAGGGAGGACTCTGCCTGGGAGTGATGGGTAGAGAGTCAATGATGATGTGGGGAATTTCTTCGTCCTACAATCTCATCACATAGGCAGGAGCCAACAATCTGGATTCCCATTGCACAGATGAGGGAATTAAGGCCAGGAGAAGCCAAGTAATATGGTCAGGTTCTCACACCAGTTGGTATGCCAGGACTAGATCCCAGGCTTCCTGACTCCAGGGCTGGCGTCCTTCCTTCTTGTTCTGTCTGGTCTCCTATGGACCCTGTCCTAGCTGCTTCTCTATTCACAGGGATCATGGCTGGTTCTAACCGCTCTGGGGACCTACGGGATGCCCAGAAGTCAATTCCCACTGGCACCATTCTGGCCATTGCCACCACTTCTGCTGTCTGTATCCTGCACTGCTGGGCTGGGACCACCTTGGGCGGGGAGGCCTGGAGGGAGGGCAGCTTCCGCTGCTGCCTCACCCAGCTAGCTTGGGAGGAGAAAGGGGGGAATGTCACCCTAGGGATTCTCCTTCATCCTCTGCTACAGATATCAGCTCCGTTGTTCTGTTTGGGGCCTGCATTGAAGGAGTCGTCCTGCGGGACAAGTAAGTAAGGGAATCAGGGCTGATTCTGTCCTGGGTGGTAGGTATAGGGGGCCAAGTTCTGGGAAACAGACCCAGCAGGGAGTGCTGAGCCTGTGCAAGGGGACTTGTGGGAGGGAGGTCACAGGGGATTGCTTGCAAATTCACCTTTTTATATTATATTTTATCTTGCTCAAGAAGCTTGGATAGTGTCTCACTTTTTTTTTTTTTTGAGGATAATGCTACTTTCCTTTTTTTTTTTTCTTCTTTAAAATCTATTAACCCATTTAACATTTCCTAAATGTCTATGTGTTGGTCGCTGTCCAGAGTTCTGGGGGGAATAAAGATAAATAACCCATGCTTTTTGTCCTGAAGGAGCTCTTGGGGGCTGGTAACCATACTCAACAACAGACTCGGAATGCAGAGCATCAGGAGTGGGCTAAAGTAAAGTACGGGGGCTCTGGTAGTGCACAGGAGACTGCAATCCAGTCCCCGGGGGGCTGGGGAGGAGGAGGTGATGCTGGAAGTGCCTCACGCGCATTTTCATATTTATCCTTCTCATTTATGTTGATTAGAGATTACTTAGGTGACTAGGAGTAGGAAGGGCATTTTAGGTGGTGGGAACAACATGAACAAGGGTAGAGGAGAGAAACAGCTGTCTGTGTGTGTGTGTGTGTGTGTGCACGAGTGCATGTGCACGTGGGTGCCTGTAGCTATAAGCAAGTCAGAGCTGCTGGAGCATACACTTTTGAAGGGTGTGGGCATGCACCACCAGCAGGGTGAAGTAGGAGGTCTCGTCACAGAAGACAGTTTCCATGGTGCTGTCCTGGCTTCTGTAAGGTGGGGAATGGGGACATGAGGCTGGAGCCAGTCCTGGAAGCCTGGTTTTTGGTAGCAGGACATTAGAGCTTTATTTTATAGAAAATCAGGGGCACCCTGACAGGTTTTAAGCAGGGGAGTGACCTGGCCAAATGGACAATTTGCATATATTACACTTACTCACTTTTGAGGGCAACTTAATCTCTGCTTATTTCATTTAATCATAGACCTCCTACAGGATTGCAAGGGATTCAGCAGGTCATCCAGTAAAACGCTTCATCTGATTCTTGTAGTCCTTCAGCAATGGCCCATTTGAGCATAACCTCTGGTTGCACACTCCAGTCACAGGGCTCGCTCTGCCGACCAAGGCAGCATCTTTCAATTTAAGATAATGCCGTTGTTAGAAAATGCTTTTCTTTGATTCTCACACCACACGACCATGACCACGCCATGAGGTCAGGACCCCATTTTTCAGATGGAGACACAGGTTCTAACAAGCTAAGAGATTTTACCAGGTTAACATAATATTACACAATTGACCATTTACCATAATCACTCTTAGGATCTGGTTCCAGGCATGGTGCTGAGCATTTTACCTGTGTTATCTCCTTTTGTCTTGTCACCAATCACATGAGATGGGTTTATAATGATCCTGTTCTACAGGTGAGAAAGTTGAGGCAAGGAGAGGTTAAATGAGTTGCCCAAGGTCACACAGACAGAAAGTGCCCAGGGCATTAGGAGCTTTTTCTCCCCCCTTGCTCCCTTAGAGCCTAGTCCCGCAGTGGGCATACAGCTGGTCCCGAGGTCAGTGTGGGAGACGTGCCTTGGAAATTGCGGCAGCATTGCTCACCCAGCATCGCCTGTCCCTTCATTCCAGGTTTGGTGAAGCTGTGAATGGCAATCTGGTGGTGGGCACACTGGCCTGGCCGTCCCCCTGGGTCATTGTCATCGGATCCTTCTTCTCCACCTGTGGGGCTGGGCTGCAGAGCCTCACGGGGGCCCCACGCCTGCTGCAGGCCATCTCCCGGGATGGCATAGTGCCCTTCCTGCAGGTCAGTGGGGGATGGAGTGTGGGAAGAGCAGCCCAACCACTACACCAGCCAGCCAAGCCACTGCCCAGAGAGACCACCCAGTGAGCCAAGGACCCCTGGGGCCCTTCCGTTCTGCACTACCACTAAGAAGAATGGATGTGCCTTATTTGGGATTTGGCCCATGGCAGTGCCATCTCTTTGGGCAGAGCTGTCTGCTCTTAGGGGAGAAGTAAATGGCCCTCCTTTGGCTGAGTGATCAGGTAGGGAGGCAGCCAAAGGGCAAGAAAAGTGTGGCTCTCTCCATGGTGCTTAAAAAAAAAAAAGATTTATGGAGCACACAGTCATGGCCATTTGCTGGCCCCTGTAGCTCTTCTCCATCTGTCCCCAGGTGCTTCTTTTCCCCTTAAGGGATCATTTGAACTTCATTGCCCTGAGGTACCAATGACAGAGTGGGAGAGACACAGCCAAAGCCTGGCATCCCCTTGGGTACCCCTAAAGGGTGAGGAATACAGCATCCTCTCCCTACTTCCTCACTGGTTAGGGGAGTCCTGCCTTTATTGCACTAGTCCCCAAGACTGGAGAAGAGAGACAAGAAGTCTCTAAGATCTCAGACCTCTATGATGGTTGCTGTGTCCCTAGGTCTTTGGCCATGGCAAAGCAAATGGAGAGCCAACGTGGGCCTTGCTCCTGACTGCCTGCATCTGCGAGATCGGCATCCTCATTGCATCCCTCGACGAGGTCGCCCCTATCCTCTCTATGTGCGTGCTGGCCTCTTGCCCTCCCCATCAGCTCTGGGGGAAGGGGGTGTCTCTCTACCTGGATCCTCCAGTTGTGACCCTGGGTAGCCCACCCAGTTGTTTAATGGTCCATCTTTTGTTATATGGAGATTCATTCCCACATGTGCCAGGGTGTGTTGTAAGGGGATTTGGCCTTTGAATCCCTTCCTAAGCACCAGAAAGTGATCTGATCTGACCACCTCTCCAATTTCTTATCCTCTTTCCCCCTTTCTTTCTTTATGTTTCTCTTTCTCTTTCTGCCTCCCTTTGCATCTCTGTCTCTCCTGGGGCTTTTCTGTGTTCTAGGTTCTTCCTGATGTGCTACATGTTTGTGAACCTGGCCTGTGCAGTGCAGACGCTGCTGAGGACACCCAACTGGAGGCCACGCTTTCGCTATTACCACTGGTGGGTGCCCTGTCCCCTTCCCTTCCTGATGGAACCACCCTCTCGTCTCCACCTCAACCCCCACCTCACCCTAGCCCTTCCCTGAGGTCTAAGAATCCCAAACTTAAATAGAGAGCCCATTTCTTCAGTTTTTGTAGCCTGACTAGCATGAGAAAGGTTCTGGAGAGGGTCTCCTTCTAATCACAGATAGTAATATAACATGGCCATCTACAGTCTTGGCTGTGATCCCTCCCCTGTGCATCATGCTCAACATCTTACAGACTAGAAGAGGAAACATCAGGTTTCCTCAGCTACGAAATGGTGGTGACAACTGCCCTGACTTCATGGGGCTCTTGTGAGTGTTACAGGGCTTAGTGACCAGAAGATGCTTATTACATGGAGCCTGGGGCTCTGATCATTTCACTTTATGGCCCTTCAGCTTCACAGTTGGCCTGTGGGGCCGACAGGGCAGGAATGACCATACTTGTTCTACAGAAAGGAAACAGGCTCAAAGAGGGGAAGGGACTGGCCCCAAGTCACCCAGAAAGACTATGGCATACCTGGACTAGAATCCGGGCTGCCTGACTCCCATCTTAGTGCTCCTGCTCTGCCAGTCACCTTTTCCTGGGGGCACAATCTTACCAGGAGATCTTGCCTACAGCTCTCTCCAGAGACCTCTGCCTTGGAAGCCCTCAGGCAGGGTGGTCTAGCAGGGTCTAAGAAGGCACTGAGACAAAGAGTTGGGTGGGGCTTGGGGTGGTGCCCTGCCTGTGGCTGCTCATTCATCCAGAAGGTCCCATATCCCTATGGTGCTGCTCATGGAGATGATGGTGTGAGCTCCCCCAGACCTGCTCACCCCTAGACCTCCCAGTGCTTGCCCAGGCCCTACACCATCTAACTCTTGCTGTCTGAACCCCAGCACCAGTGACAGTCCTGCCAGGGCTCAGAGGCTGGGTCTTCCTCCCATTCTCCAGGACACTCTCCTTCCTGGGCATGAGCCTCTGCCTGGCCCTCATGTTTATCTGCTCCTGGTATTATGCGCTGGTGGCCATGCTCATTGCTGGCCTTATCTACAAGTATATCGAGTACCGTGGGTAAGCACAGGGGGCGGGAGGGCTGGGAGAGGCTAAGGGATGGGAGGGGGTGGCGATGAGGTAAGAGTGGGGGAGGGAAAGGGGTGATAGGTGTGGGATTGCAGGATAGAGGACAGGAGCTGAGGGAGGGGCTGAAGCTTCGAGAAAAGGAGGTGACAGAATGGCTGCACATTTTCTGCCCTGGGGCGGCCACTTCAGTGTGCATGGGTCTTTCTGACACCCCTGGTTGATTCCCTCGGGCCTCCAGGGCTGAGAAGGAGTGGGGCGACGGGATCCGAGGCCTGTCCCTCAGTGCAGCACGCTACGCCCTCTTACGCCTGGAGGAAGGGCCCCCACATACCAAGAACTGGAGGTAAGTGGCCAGGCGCATGTGGAGGGGCCCAGGGGAAGGGAGCAGGGTCTGACCTTCCTCACCAGCTTTGCTGGGTGTATGCTGTCCCCCGCCACAATGGGCTGCCCTTCACCTCCCCTTCTTAGCCGAGCCTCATCTGACTTTTCCCACCTACAGCCCCCGGGCCGGGCTGAGCTACCCTCTCTTCATCCCTCTGTTCATTCCATCGTGTGTTTAGAAAATGTATGAATGCAGGGTATGTGCCATGTGCCAGGCCCCCTTCCAGCCTGTGGGGACCTAATGAGCTAACAGTTCCACAGAGAAGGCCCACACAGAGACAGACGAATGTAATATCGTGTAGCATTTACTCTGGGGGAGGTGGCTGCATTCACCTGGGGAGTTATGGGGGCTCCTAGAAATCTCGAGATTCAGAACAATCTCTACACTTTATTTGGGTGGAAGTCAGGGGCCAGAGAGGGTCTCAGAGGTCATGGAAGGCAGAACTGGAAGCAGAATTTTTACCTCCCGCCTTTCAACCCAGGGTGCTTTCTAGCTGACGGTTATGTGGGCCCGGCCCTCACTCATTTCCCGCAAGTCACTTGGCCAAGAGGAAGGCCTGAACTCTGAACTATGCCTAGGACATTGTTGGCCTGCACTTGCTGATGTCTACTAAACTGGGGCTTCCAGAGACCAGGGCTTTGCCTTATTTGTCTGTGAATTCTTCAATGCTTGGCACAGTGTCTAGCCCCGAGTGCTTAGAGAATGCTCTTAAACTGTTGGGCAGTGGGATGGATGGGGTAGCCAAATGAAAAAGGAAATGAATGGATAAATAGTTGGGTCGATGGCCAAGTGTATATATGTATCGGAGGGTGACTGCTGACAGATGAATGTGTGAACGGACGGTGGCAGGTGGATGTCAGGTAATTAGGTGACTAATGCATGTATAGGTAAATTAGTATGGATACGAGTGGGTGACTGACGGATAAAATGGATGGGTGGGTGGATGGATAAGTGAGGTGGATGAGAGATGAGTGGGTGGGTGGGTGGATGGGTGGCTGTGTGGGAGCTGGTTGGATGGGTTGATGTTTAAGGAAATGGATGGGTGGATGGATGTTTAGGTGGACGGGTAGGGAATGGGGGTATAGAGGACGGATGCCTAGTAAACTCACTGGCTTATGGTGCGTGGGTGTGTGGTGTACAGTGGGTGGAGGTTGGGTGGGTATTGTATGGCCCACCTTGCATCCTCTGCAGGCCACAGCTGCTGGTGCTGGTGCGCGTGGACCAAGACCAGAACGTGGTACACCCACAGCTTCTCTCACTGACCTCCCAGCTCAAGGCGGGGAAGGGCCTGACCATTGTGGGCTCTGTCCTGGAGGGCACCTTTCTGGACAACCATCCTCAGGCCCAGCGGGCAGAGGAGGTGAGTGAGCCGAGGCCCTGGTGGGGAGAGGGGAGGGCAGGGCACTCAGGAAGACAGCCCTTGTCCCTTTACACTTGCCCTCCCTCCCACCCTTGGGATCAAAGGGGGCTCAGGCTTTTCTGTCATCTTCCTTAGAACAGGAATCTAAGGGCTCAGAGAGTGAGTTCCTTAGAATCCAGCTCTCAGAACCAAAGACCATCAGAGCCCAAAGTGCCCATTTGATGGATAAGGAAACTGAGGCCTAGAGAAGTCAGAGCATTTGTCTAAGGACAGAAAACAGAGACTCAAATGAGGACCGCTTGACTCCTACTCCAGACTTCTCCCTGCCCAAGTATACATCTTTCAGTGTGTTATCACATCCGTGATTCTCTCGATCCCCACGCCACGCAGAGTTGGCAGTGTGAGCACAGGAGGAAACAGGCCCAGAGAGGGAAGGCAGCTTGCTGACAGCCACAAAGCTGGCTGGAAGCACAGTCAGGATTTGAGCCTGGGTCCCTGGCTCTGGGTCCCCTGCTGCTGTCCGCATCCATGGTCCATACTCTCAGAGCAGAGTCCAGAGCCAGTGCGGGCAGGGGCGGGAGGCTTGTGCAGGATGGAGCACTAACAGGTTTCTGGAACCTGGTGGGTAGCAGAGGAAGTGGGTTCTGTCTTCGATCCAGGCCTCTCTCCCTTTGGGGCTGTGACTAGTTGTGGAGAAAGGAAAGGGGGCCGGAGGGAGGTGAGGAGAGGTGGGGAGGGGCACCCCTAATGGCTTGTGACAGTTGCTGTTTCTGCCTCACTGGGCCGTTCACACCAATCTGTCGAGGCCCAGAGCTGGAGGCTTCCGTTGGTCAGCTTCCTTCAACATGCAGTGGCTGAGAATGTGCTGCGTACCAGGCATGGGGAGATGGGGGCATTTGTGAGACCAAATCCCAGCCCTCAAGGTGCTTCCAGGCTAATGGGAAGATGGAACATACCCAGAAGGCTCTCAAACCTGTCTGCAGTTGATAGGTGCTTCACTAGAGTTCATATCAGAGTAATAGAATGTGTTGAGTGTTTACAATCTGTCAGGCAGCATTCTACCTTACCCACATCATGTCTTGTCATTCTTCCTGTTGCTACATGAGGTAGCTGTCATGATCCCCATTTGACAGATTTGAAAACTGAGGCTCGTAGAGTTTAGGTGATTGCCCAAGATCCCACAGCTAGGAGGCGGCAGAGGTAGGAGTTGAAGCCCTGCTCTGTTTGACATCAGGGTAGTGGTCCAGAGTGTGTGGGATAGAGTCAGAGCCCTGGAGTTGAGCCCCTACAATGATATCCATTAGCTGGGTGGCCTTAAGCAAGTCTTAATTCCTCTGAGCCTCAATTTCCTCATTTATAAAATGAGAGTAAGAAGAACACTACCCTCATAGTGTGGGTGGCATGTGCATTTAAAATGCTTATCATTCATGCTAATTTTTTAAAAGTCGTTCAAAGCAAATCATCTGGGCATGCAGGGGAGCCCAGTTCCATTCAGGTCTGGGTGGGGGAGTGGTTTCAGGCAGGGTGGAATGGACAGTGGGGGAGGTGGCTGGGCGGTGCTGGAGGGCTTGCAGGGGGACTGTGAGCGATGGCAGGGTGGGGGCAAGTGCAGGGTAAGGTCATGACGGATCAGCAAGGAATGGGGGCCACAGGTGATGGGGAACCATGCACAGTTCTGCCGCCTGGGGCTGACATGATCGGAGCTGAGCTTCAGGAAGATGGGGATGTTGGAGGGGAGAGACAGGAGGAAGGGAGGCCACGAGGGGCCATGCAGGGCCAGGGGGGCCTGAGGCTCATCCTCGTTTGACATGCTACCACTCCACCCCCTTCCCCAGTCCATCCGGCGCCTGATGGAGGCAGAGAAAGTGAAGGGCTTCTGCCAGGTGGTGATTTCCTCCAATCTGCGTGACGGTGTGTCACACCTGATTCAGTCTGGGGGCCTCGGGGGCCTGCAGCACAACACCGTGCTGGTCGGCTGGCCCCGCAACTGGCGGCAGAAGGAAGATCATCAGACGTGGAGAAACTTCATTGGTAACACAGTGTGGGCAGTGATGGGCGGCAGGTTCTCCTTCTTGGGCCCGGGCACTCTTTCCCAGACGTGACAGGTGCGGATTCTGCATCCGCAGGTGTTGGTGTTTGGAGCTGGCCACGTGCCAGACGCTGTGCCAGGTGCCGGGGACTCAGGTGTGAAGGAGATAGTCTTGGGCCCTGCAGAGCTGGCTCGGCCCTGGGAGGGAGTCAGTGGAGGGCAGTGGAAAGAGCTACCGCGGTGAAGTCAGAGAGGCCCGGGTCTAAATCTCGCCTCTGGCCCTGCCTCGCTGTGTGATGATGGTTCACAAGTGACTCACCCTCTCTGAGCACTGGATTCCTTGGTAGTAATATAATAACTAACATTTATAGACCATGTTCTGTGTGCCAGACTCTAAGCCTCTCATTCTGTCAGCAGTCCCGTGAGGGCTATTACCTGTCTCCTCCACTTTATTGGTGTGAAACGGAGGCACAGAGAGATCGAGGTGTTTGCTCCAGGTCACACAGCTGGCAAACCTAGAGGCTGCCCTGGTGACTCCAGGCTATCCTGTGTCCTTTATAAGTGGGGCGTAGTTGGCAGTTGGGAGGATAAACGAGGCCATGCACAGGAGAGTTCCTAATAGTCAGGAAGGGCAGGTGGTGTTGTTGCCACTCAACAGGTGGGGAAACTGAGGCCCAGTGTGGTTGAGAGGCTTTCCCAAATCCAAACAACAATTAAATGATGAGACCCACAAGGATGCTGGTTTTCTGATGACTCCATCCAAGGCCGGGGTGGGGGGGGGTGGGCGTGGGGCGGGGCACTGGGTGCCGGGAGCCTCCGTGGCAGGTGCATGGTGCGGGAAAGGGACCAGGGTCACTCTGTTCCCATCTGGCTTTCTTCTTGGCCTTGCCCAGAGCTGGTCCGGGAAACCACAGCTGGTCACCTGGCCCTGCTGGTCACCAAGAACGTTTCCATGTTCCCTGGGAACCCTGAGCGCTTCTCTGAGGGCAGCATCGACGTCTGGTGGATCGTTCATGATGGTGGCATGCTGATGCTGTTGCCCTTCCTGCTGCGGCACCACAAGGTGAGGGCGGGCATGGCTCACGGGCTCTGCCCAGGGCCTGCCTCCCCCAGAGCTCAGGGGAAAGGGGGCTGATCACCCCCCTTATCCTGAGATGCTGGAAACTGATTGTGTCTCCTCTTGCAACACCTTACATTGTAAAGGAGAGCAATGCTTAACCCAAGCAAGGGATGCTTTAATGGGGGACCCTTACCTAAGCAGGGGAGGTTTTGTAGGGAGTGGCCGCTGAGATAGAGGATTTCGGGTCTGTGTGTAGGCGTGGGAAAGTGGGCGGGAAGGGCGAGGGACAGGGTTCTCTCTAGGTTCTGGATCTGGGTCTCTGCACGGCATCTGGGCTGGACCTTTCTGGGTCCCCTTTCACTCCTCCAGGTCTGGCGGAAGTGCAAGATGCGTATCTTCACGGTGGCCCAGATGGACGACAATAGCATCCAGATGAAGAAGGACCTGACTACCTTTCTGTACCACTTACGTATCACCGCGGAGGTCGAGGTGGTGGAGATGGTGAGTGCCCAGGGGCCCAGGAGACACCTCTGAGGTTTTGGGGTCCTACCTAGCCCTTTTTCCTCTTGGCCCCAGCATCAATAGGGCAACCCCCCAAATATCAGTTTATGATGGTGGATCCCCTCCGCACCTTATCCACCTCTTAGCCTCTCACATAGTCACCCAAGAGTCAGTCTACCCACCATCCATCTGTCCATCCCTCCCTCTCTCCTTTATAAGAATAGCCATGTCATTATATGTGAGGCACTGTCTCATGCACTTTATACATATTAATTCTCACAGCAACCAATGAAATAGGTACAACCATCAGCATTTTCATTTTACAGATTAGGAAGTCGAGGCACAGAAAGGTTAAGTAATTTGCCCAACAGTACAACTAAGTGGCAGAGCCAGGATTCAAACTCCGGCAAGCTGGCTTCAGAGTCCACGTGGCTTGAGATGATACTACAGAGCTTCTCATCCATCCTTTCCCTCGGTTTATTTATCCATCTACCCATCCCTCTGTGTATTCATTAATGTATTCATTCACTCAACCCCCCATTCATCCATGTACGTACTCATTCATCACTGTTCCTTTATAAAATTTCTTCCCCTTCTCTATTCACTCAGGTAATTAATTAATCTACTCATTCATTAATTCACCCATTCATACGCCTGGTCCTGCGTTGGGCTGAGGAGCGAATGAGCTGCATTGCCTTCAAGGAGCATTGCCCTCTGCTTCGTCCTTGCCTCCCACAGCTATTGGTTAAACTAGGTCATTAGATAGAGAAACCCAAGGCTGGCAGAAGGAAGGGGGTCTGCCTCCCTTCCCATGGCCTTGCCCCTGAACTCATGCTTTCCTCCCTTGCCCCCCGTCATTCTGCCCCTGTCCCTGCCCACCCACAGCACGAGAGTGACATCTCGGCTTACACCTACGAGAAGACACTGGTGATGGAACAGCGTTCCCAGATCCTCAAACAGATGCATTTAACCAAGAATGAGCGCGAGCGGGAGGTGAGGTTGTCCTGGCTGGGCTCTGAGAGCCTCAAGCTGCTGCCTGCTCTGGGTCTGCACAGTAAGGAGGGCCCAGTGCTCACACTCCTGGCCACTGGCACGGCCTTCACCCTAGAGCGTTATTCACCACCCTTCTCCCCCTCAAGCCCACCTCCCAGCACTGGGCTTCCTAGCAGCAGGGGCACATTGCAGCTGCACCTACCAAGCCTGCCAGCCACGATGCCAAGGGCTTTGGCCTGGGTGACAGATTCCCCCCTCTGTATGTGACTTCTGGGGCCCAATGGAGAACAGTGGAAGCTAAATACGTGTGGATGATGATTCCTCAGGGGCGTGGGCTGCGAGAGTCGGGGGCACAAGGGATCTTGTGATAGACCCTGCCAGAGTGGGTAACAGACAGATATTTAGGGATGTAGCTAATGGTGGGAGTTGGGGGCACACCTCCTAAGATGTGGTTGGGGAGTTCTTGGGGACAATGATGATGAGCTTCCCATGGGGTATGGGTATCAGATCGTCCAGGTGTGGGTAAGGTGGGACCACTAGTCCCCGGGAGTTGGGATGAAAGCCCCACCTCAGGGAGTAGAGTCCTCAGGGAAATGAATGATGGTACTCTGGGACTGGGGACTGAAGAGCTCTTGGGGGCAGGTGAAAGGGTGCCTGTGGAGTGGGTGGCAGATCCTGTAGGTGAGGGTGACAGACCATGGTTGAGGGGGTCTCCCGGGTATGGATATTGTATTTCTCAGATTGGAGTTAATGGATCCTCAGGGGAATGGGTGATGGGTACCTTTTGGAGCTGAGAAGGATGAACACTCCAGGAATGTTGTCCAGGGGTGATAGTAAAAAAAGTAAGAAATGGCAAGTGCATTGGCCACTCAGAACTGGCCCTGGGCCATATGCTAAGATAGAGCCCTGCAGGGGCCAAGTGTTAACCCTTTGGTTGCTGGAGGGTGGGGAGATCAGGGGTTCTGGAGATGAGTTGGAGTGGCCAGGTGAGCGGGGTATTTGGTATAGAAACACTGCAATATTCTAACAGCTGGTACAGTTTCTAAAAGCGTGCGTCTGTGACAGAGCATCCGCTCTGGCCATAGCTCTTTGCAGGGCATGGGTGATGAGTGACAGCAGAGCTGGTCCTAACCTGTGTCACTCCCTAGATCCAGAGTATCACAGATGAGTCTCGTGGCTCAATCCGGAGAAAGAATCCAGCCAACACTCGGCTCCGCCTCAACGTCCCAGAAGAGACAGCTGGTGACAGTGAGGAGAAGCCAGAGGAGGAGGTGTGCAGCTGGGGTGGTTTGGCCCCAGCCGGTGGGGGCAGAACCTTTGGCCTCTAAAGGAGTCACGTGCTGCCCCTTCATCTCTCAGGTGCAGCTGATCCATGACCAGAGCGCTCCCAGCTGCCCCAGCAGCTCTCCATCCCCGGGGGAGGAGCCCGAGGGGGAGGGCGAGGCAGATCCTGAGAAGGTGCATCTCACCTGGACCAAGGACAAGTCGGTGGCAGAGAAGAATAAGGGCCCCAGTCCCGTCTCCTCCGAGGGCATCAAGGACTTCTTCAGCATGAAGCCGTAGGGACCTGGGGGCTGGGGGTTGGGGGCTGGGGTGAGCCTACGGGGTCTTTGCTCCCCATGACAGAGCAAAGGAGCAGAGGAGGTCCTGGTCCAAGACCCAGCCCAAATCTTGTCTGGGTTTTCCCATCTGAGAACTGGGGTGTTGGGCTAATTGCTGAGGGTCAGCACTCCCAGGTGTAGGCAGTGAAAAAGTGAAAGGGGTGTGGCTGGGAGGAAGGGACCAGTATGCACTGCGGGGGGGGGGGGGGGGGGGGGGGGGGGGGGCCCAGGGCGTGGGGGGGGGGGGGGCGGTAGGGGGTGATGGTGACCCAAGTCGTCAGTCTCTCCTTCTTCTGACCCCTCTCTTGTTCTTCTTTGCTTCTCTTGTTTCCTGAAGGGAGTGGGAGAATTTGTAAGTGTTTCAGGATTTTTTTTATTCTCTCTTCTGGGTTGGCCAGGGTCCCTGCTCTCCTCACTTTATCATGAACCCTCAGTTCGTGGTCCTGACCTTTGGGGTCTCTGAATGGCCCAGTCTCGGGAGGCCTGGGGTTGACCGGGCCCAGTGCGCCTGGGACTGGGAGGGTACTGGGTCCAGCTCTCCCGGTTCCTGCTTATACGCCCCCCTCCCCCCCTCCCCCCCCCCCCCCAGGAACCAGTCCAACGTGCGGCGTATGCACACGGCCGTGCGGCTGAACGAGGTCATCGTGAAGAAATCCCGGGATGCCAAGCTGGTTTTGCTCAACATGCCTGGACCTCCGCGCAACCGCAACGGTGACGAAAACTGTATCCTGGACCTAAAGTGGAGGGTGGGGGATCGAGGCGGACGTCAGGGGGCCCGGGTCCTAGCCCTGGGATGGAAGAGCTGAGCCCGTTCCTGCTTCAGTTACCTCGGACCCGGACGCGGGCCCAGGATTCCCTGGAGCCGATCGCAACCCCCATTCCATGGGGGGGGGGTTGGTGTGTGTGGAGGGGAAGGGGACGGTCCCTCTCCTTGACGCGCGTTCAGACATGGAGTTCCTCGAGGTCCTCACCGAGCACCTGGACCGGGTGATGCTGGTCCGCGGCGGCGGCCGCGAGGTCATCACCATCTACTCCTGAGAGCCAGGACCTGCCACCCGGGCCCGAGCGCGCCCGGCCGGCGGCCCCGGAGCCCTCGCCGCGCCCCCCGCCGCTGTCACCGTTTACATACAGACCCTGTGCCCGCGCCCTGGCCCCTTTCCCCGCTGCCTGAAGCCCGGAGGCCACGCCGCTCGGGGCTGACTCGGAGAGGACCGCCCCGCGCGGAGACCGGAGCCCGAGCGCCCCGTTGGCGCGTCGCTCCGCGGGCTCGGCCTCGCCGCGTGGGAGGAGACCCTGCAATAAGGCTGGGGAGGCGCGGAGAGCGGAGGCGCGGGGCCGTGAGGAGCCCCCGCGGGCCTCGCGGCCCGGTCCTCTCCCCCGCCCCGCCCGGTCCTCCTCAGCGCCCCGGCGCGGGCCCGGCTCCCGGCGGCTGGAGGGCGCGCGGTTGGGGAGGCCGCGCTCGGCCGGATCCACCGCCCCTCCGCGCGGGGCCGCGCCTATACATAGTGTACAGGAGACATCGCGTGTATTTTTAACGTCCCCATATTTCTGTGACTAGAAGCGCAACGGACTTCTCTGCTCGCCGCTGTCGAGCTCTCCCGCTGGGGGCGCCCGGGGCAGGCGGCGGCCTCGGGAGGCTGGGTTTTCCTGGACGTCCGCGAGTTTGGGAGCAAAAGTGCTTTCGGCCCAGGCGGGAGTCGTGGTCCTGGCCCCTCAGCGCCCCCGCCCCGCTCTCGCCTCCTCGCCCTTCCCGCGCGCCCCTGCGCTTCTGACCCTTCCCGCGAGTTCTTTTCGGAGATGGGGTGAGACCAGTGTCCGGCTTTTCCTGGATCCGCCTCCCGGCGGCTGCGGGGAAGCGCGCCGCCTCTTCTCGGCTCCCGGCGAGCAGGCGCTAGGGCAGGGGAGGGGCTCCTCGGGGGTGGGGAGAGGTCGAGGAAGCCCCGCCCCCGTGCCTTCGCAGGGGGAGCCTGCGTCTCTCCTCGTCGGCTTGTCGCCTGCTCCCCCTATCCCATGGCTTGTCGCCAAAGACTGAAACTGGGGAGCTGGAGGGCGTCCCCTCCCCGGAGTTGCATCCCTGGGACAGGCGAGGGAGGAGGGGGGCGATTCGGGTTTAGGGGCCATACCCACCGGGGAGGCTCCAGCTCTGCCCCTGATGTTCTCTCTCCTGTCCCCATCCGGCAGCTGGCGGCTCCGGCCGCCGGGACCCAGCCGCCTTCTCCGCGTCCCGGGACCCGGCCTCGCTGCCTAGCAGCGGCCTCTAGCTGCGTCTCCCAGGCACCTGGGCTGGAGTCGCCACGTGCTTTTGTTCTTAGCGTCTCTCTGCCCTCCTCCAACTAGGACCCAAGATCTTTGGCTTCTCCAACTCCAATCCTTGGCGCTTTTGCTCCAAGCAGCCCGGTCAGAGGCGCCCTCTATCCCTAGAGAAGGCGCATTGGGCGGGTTCCCTTCCCCCAGGGCACGTTACTAAGGGGGACAGGCACCGCATGCTCGTTCCAGCGCCTTCTGAAACTGGGTTCAGTACCTCCAGCCCCAGGGCCCTGACATTTGCACCTAGTTAGACATCCTGTCCACCTCCCAGAGCTGGGGGTACTGGGTACTCCTGACCTCACCACCTCCTTTCCTTTGAGCCCAAGGCAGGGAGCTGGAGCTGTTGCCATCTATAGACTGGGTCAGGTGTGGCTGGAGGCAGGTCTGGATATCTGCCTGTTAGGCCAAGCCCTCTGAGATTTGATGAGGGGGCCAGATAGATAGACTCTTCAGAAAGTTGGAGGTATTAGGACACCAGCCACCCCCCACCTGACCCTCCCACACCCCCCTACCTCTTCCTAAAGACCACCCTCTGAGAACCACAGCTGGGCCTAGCCTTCTGGTGGGCAGAACATGCTAGGCTGAAGTGGTAGGTTGGGCAGAAGGGGAAGGGGGCTGTATCAACACCAATTAGGGAACCAAAGTTGCACTATCTGGGCCCAGAATGTCTGGTTGGCAAGAGTGAAGTTTCCATTGATGAAGACAAACATCCCACAACAAAACCCAAGTTTTCTGTGCTCCATGTGCAATATTTGTTATGAATGTCATCCTAAGTCACTAAGTTATCTTCATAATCACTGTAGCTAGATGTCTCATGTCCATTCAAGTGACTTTAATTCCGAGTGCAATATTTCAATAGACTTGTAGTGCTAACTAGCGTCGCTTTTGTTTTAGACGATCTGTGTGCAGGGCAATGCAATGAAGTTGAACACCCTTGTAAATAGGAGAGGTTGCAAACCAAATCAAGATTATTTATTACTATTATTAGGCCTGACTTTAATTTTCAGTGTGTTTCAGTATTCCGCATTCTGCCTCAGTATTGATCTTGTGTTCTTCGTGCCAATATGGAAAGGAGCGCGTTGGTTCTTTCCTTTATTGTTGAATGCTCCCATTTAATGCTTTACAGCTTTTACTGTATTTTTTAGACTCCTGTCTGCACAAAATGCAATAAAAATAATTTTATTATACCCTTCACGGCCTGAGATGTGCTGTTTGGACACCCGAGGGGGAAGGGTGAGTATGTGGGAAGAGGGGTGAGTGGCTCTTCAGGAGCCTAGCCTCCTCACCAAACCCTGTCACTGGCAGTAGGGCGGCTGGCTGGTCCTCCAGGTCTGGTGGCCTGGTTCGTGTTCTGACAGCTGTGGGGCCCTGTCCTGGACAGCACTTAGCAGGTCAGGCTCAGCGCTACCCCCAGCCCACCGGAGGCCTTGGGCCAGTCACTTCAGCACACCTGCCCCAGGGTTTCCTGGTGGGGCTGGCTATTAAATGCTCTTCCAGGCTCCCACAGCTTCTGTGACTCTATGGTTCTGCCAACTCCTCACATAATGGGCAGAATAGAGGGTGGCAACTGAGACGAAATCAAACAGGAGAGTGCCCCACTCCACTGGCCAGCAATGGCCTCTTCAGGGTAGCTTTCCTTTCCTAGAGTTAAGAGGACCAGACTGCTGCCACACTGAAGGTCCCCCACAAACAAGGATGTTTAACACAGCATCGTCATTAGCCAGGAGGCTTTAGCTCTGGACTGTTACTAAAGCTGCTAAGTAGGTGGGGTGCATGAGGAGAGCCGAGGGTCAGGTCTTCAGGCCTGACCACAGGACGACAACAAGAGGGGGCAGACCTCACGGCGGGCCGAAAGCAGTCAGGGCTCCATCAGGGACCCTCACCTTCTGACCTTGGGGGGGGAATGCCCCTGCAGACAGAATGCCCCAAAAAGACAACAACAGGTTTTACTTTTTCATTTTAATTAAAAAGTAATCATCTCATCTTATTAACACAGAATTCCAAAGAGAAAAAAACACTCTATAACACAAACAGGTCAGAACACAAAATGCTGCCACCTGGGGACCTTGAATTTTTGAAATCATCGCTTGCTCAGCCACTGGCAGGGACTCAGCTGACAGCCCTGCTCTCCCTCATCCCTGCCAGGGGCCCCCTGTGACTGTGCTCCACAGGGCTCTATGAGCGCATCCCTGGGGAGAGGGCAGCTTCCTCGGACTCCATTTAGAGTGGCAGCCAGAAGTCTGCCCTCTCATTTCACTCTGGCTCAAAAGTTATGAACAGCCACCGGTATCAAGGACATGTCCAGCTACCCAAAGTCTGACATCAAAATGGTCCCTACCTCCTGCTGCTCAGAAAACAGAACAAGAATCCAGATGAAAAATAAGAACCTGATTTCTGAGCCAAAAGCTCAAAACAATCACTGAAAAAATGGGTGTTCCCTGCCGGAGTCTAGAGCTGCCTTCTCAGAGCCCCCGCAAAACTAGCACTGGAAAGGGACAGGCTGATAGAAATGTTAACCGGGGGGGAGGGTGGAGAGTGGTCAGGGTCCAGTTTCACAGTTCTTGTTGAACTGCTGGTGACTGGAACTGGTCAGCCCATTGGAGATCCTCCAATGAAATGAAGAAAAACAAAAAAGGAAAAAAGAAAACCCTAAACCAACAACCCTGGATGATGCAGAAGAATGCCTGCCTCTGTGGCTGCCATGGACACTTCCCAACTCCAGAGCAGCTGATCTACAAACCCTCAAGCAGACCCCACACACATGCGATGGGGGGGGACGACGATGGCACCGTGCTGGCCGAGCCAGGCTGGTCCTCTGCAGCCCTATAGGCAGGAGCTGCAGACAGGAACTTGAGCTCTGGTCGGCCTGGGTGAAGCTGGAAAACCTTGGTAGATTCCAAATGAACAAAGGCGGTGGCGACTGACATGGAAGTGCCGTTCCAAACCCGGCCAATCGGGCTTGGCTTCCTCCTGCCCACCCTCCACCCCAAATCCAGCGGACAGAGACCAGAGAAACCCATGACATATAAACTGAGCCCAGACACCTATACTGCCCAAGTGACCCCAGATATATTTATTTTCTACAAAACAAAAAACAAAAACAACAAAAAAAGATACATCCCCAAATGCAGTATAAACTCTGACTCTGGAAGGAGTAAGCAACACAGCCTCGGGCAGAAGAGAGAGCAGGTGGTAGAAACATTCGATGTAGACCTGGAGAGGCGCAGAGAACATCCTCCAAATAACTCTATTTGAACGCAGTAGGTGGGAGGCCAGGGGATGAGGGGGTGGGGGGGGGGAGTTGAGAGACTGAGCCTCAGTAATGCCTCTGGTAAGATCCCATTGGGGCCTGGGGCCGCCCCACCTGTGCTGCGGTTTGGCTAACCAGGTGGGAGAGAGCAGGGCCACTCTGGATCAGGGTGTCCAGAGCCTTCTGTACACTTGGATTGTCAAAGTTGATACCCGTGGAAGACACGGGCCTCTGGCTAGCCATGTTGCTGGCAGGTGCCAGGCGACTGGAAGGTTGGCCAAAGAGCCCTTGGGAAGGAGCCCCAGGCCTGGGGCCCATGTTCCGAGCAGATCCCGCCTGTCCCAAAATGTTTGGAGGCTGATTGCCAGAGGCCTGTGATCTTTGCTGAGGCTGGCTGTTCGCTGCTGTGGAAAAATTCTGGTTCTGGGTGTTTCCGGCAACGACGGAGGGGGATGCAGAGCTGCTATTGGCCACAACCGTGCCACTATTGAAGAGGCTGAGGATTTTGGCCTGAAGCTCTTGCTGGGAGGTGGGGGGTGCAGCTGGACTGGGTGTAGCAGAGGGGAGCACTTGGCCGCTCTGGAGCGGTTGGGAGCTTGGCTGTGTCTTCAGCGAGGCACCCGAGGTCGCCCCGAGTGGTTGGCGGGAAATCGGGCCTAAAAGACAGAAGGAGGAGGTATCCAGTTGAAGTACCCTCTGTGGGCAGGCGGCTTAGCAGCCAGGGAAGAACAACAATCACTGATCACATCAATCACATAATACACAGACTGTAACATCAATTTCCCCAAGAGGCTACTTCATGGTATGTGCTGTCTCCAGTAAACAGCTTAGGTGCCCCAGTGGACTTAAGGACAAAAGGGCATCCATCTCGGTTACCAGGTGGCCAGCAATCCTAGCCCACCCATTGCCATGTTTGCTACAGGGACTGGAATTCAGTACCCAAATCTTAAGTTATCATTACATCAGCAAGGATGGCCCGTGGGAGAACCCAGGGCATGGGCTCATTCCCCTTACCCACCCCAAAGAGCCTGGGCCTGCTACCCTCCCAACAGCGCCTGGGGGTTAGAGAAATGCAGAGTCAGAACTTCACCTCGGCCCTGCCACGTAGCTCACCAGGCAGAGAGTCGGTGCTGCTCCTCATAAGGCGCTCCTTCCTCTCTCGCAGGTAGTTGATAATCTTGTCAGTCTCCTCGGCAGTGAGGTACCTATTATCTGCCAGTAGGTTGAGGAGGCTCTGGATGGCCGGGGGGTGTCCCCCGCGCACTCCTTCTTCGGGGCCTCCACGCTCCCTTTCTTGCAGGATGGCTTCATCGGCCATCTTGGCTGCCTGTCTGGCAATCTCCTCACGTTCCTTCTCCCGACACTCATTCTTGTAACGCTCATAATTTCTGGCCACCAGCACCATGGCGTCCGCCTGGGGCATGTTGCGATGCTCTGTAGGACAGAATGACAGGAGTCATTTTCTCCCCTCACACACTTGAGTGCCCACCTGCTGGGCTCTACCAGACCTTTCCTAACCTCAAACCAGCAAGAAAACCATTTTGGTGACAAAAAGCCTTGGGATGGGGAGCAGGGAGGAGGGAAATGAAGGCTGGAAAGATAAGGGAATAGATTTCTTTGGTGGGGAACACATACCTTTCACAGAGCTGGTTCCTTGGGGGAATTCCTGGATCACAGACTTGTAGCAAAAATCAAAAGAAACACGACAGTCTCCCACAGATTCAAAAAGACCACATAAGGAATTACCATGGGAGGCAGGCCGCAGGGGGCCAAAAAAGGCCTTCTGTAAAGCCTGGCTCTCCACTGCGATGCTCAGGATAGAGGTGGCCTACTGTTTTTGAATTCATCAGTTCAAAGGTCATGGATTAAGATCAGATGTAACCCTAAATAACCTCCTCTCCTCACCCGCGGGCAACATGACTTATAGGGCGGTGAGAAGTCTTAGAACTTTACATAAATGTCCTCACACATCTTGAGAACTATTCCTCAGAGAGACAAATGACCAAATGACTTAGTGGAGAGCCTTAATGTATTTTATAGTTATGGGTATAACCTGTCAGGCAAAGAGATTCCGTGTGTGGTGGGAAAAGGGATAAGTCCACACTGGAGGAGCAATGACCAGGGCATCAGGGCATTCTGAGTGTGAAGTACTGAAAGCAACTTCAGGGAAGGGCTTCAAGGACTTCCAGGGCCTCCTCCCTGCTCTCCTGCCCCTTCTACTTCTCCAGCACACTCGCAGATAGTATCCTCATCGCTTGTTGTGTTCTCTGTCCCTTATTACGAAGTCTGGTGAAAGCAAGGATTCTACTGCACTCAGTGCAGTGTGCGCCAGAGATGCACCGGCACCTGCTCTCATGAGCGAGAGCCGACGGTGCGCCTCTCTTCTGAAGTGACTTCATGTTGGTGGCTTGAAACAGGACACAGTGGGAGCATTTACACCATGGAGATCAGCAAATGCTGTAAACCACACTGCCTCCTGCCCCTTCCCCAGAACTAGTTGTTAAACATTTGCCAGCATCCCACTGTCTCTACCTACGGGCTAAATAAATGTTTTCTAGATAGCAGGCCCAGAACTGTATCCACTGAAAGAGTATCAGATGAGAATGTGACCATGCAAATCTCCTCCAGTGTGTTTATAAAAGGGCCCTGCCACATTTGAGCTGACCTACAAGTCATTTGCTCAAAACCTGCTTCTTCTGAGTAAGACATGAAAGAATTAATGGACTAGTGACTACCTCTGGAAATCTGACCCACTTGGGTCTGCATACCTTGTGGGGTTCCAAACATGATGTTGACTGTGCAGGAGCGGTGAATCTGGTGTTGCTGGGTGATGACGATAGCAAAAGGAGACCCACCCCTGCTAACATCCTCCAAGGCTTGTGACAGTGACACCTCTGTGTTGAGGAAGATCAAGTCCACTACCATGCCTAGGTCTCGTACCTTCCGCCCCACAGATTCAGCATAATCTCTGTAGAAACAAACAGGATCCAGGTGAGTACTCCCTGACCAACTCCCAATCTGTACCTTGCGGCACTTCAGCCAGCAGTGTGGGCTCCTAAGGGGAGTTCAAATCTTTAGCATATCCGGTGTCTCCCTAGTGCCCTCTTCAGGCTCCAAGAATCTCGACCACTTCCTTCTCTTGTACTAGTCTAGTTCAGAATGGTCAGGACTAGCTCAGAATGGTCACACGCAAGTGGCCAACAGCGCAGTACTTAGCACCCAGGTCCTTCTCTTGGTCCTGTAGTCCAGTGGTCCTTCCTTAAACACCATCCTGCTGCCTAAGACTTGTGGCATGTGTCTGTCTTTGGGGTGGCTGCATAACATAATGGAAAAAAAACATGGGCTTCAATGCTACAGAGGTAAGCTTGGATCCCAGCCTTACCATTTACTTACGAAGTTGTGAAGATTTAGGCAAATTCCTTAACCTCTTACAGACCTGTTTCTTTACCAATAAAACAGGAACAATATGGCTCGGTTCATGTTATTCCCTTGACCTTCTCTCCAATCTAAATGAGATCCTTGACGTATTTCTTCTCCTAGGGCTCATCACCAATACATCCATTTTTGTCATCTGCCTGACTAGGATGTGAGCTCCACAACAGGAAGGGGCCCTGTGTGCGTGCTCACCATTATAGCTCCACCATACATATAACAGATGAACTGAATGAATATCCATGTAACATGACGAGTGTGAAGATTAAAAATAATTTAAGTAAAGCGCCTAGCAAGGGGTGGTAGAGTAGGTGCTCAGAAAATGACAGCTATTATCATGTGTCAAGAAAAAAAAAGCTATCTACAGTCAAAGCAGCATCTATCTCTAAACAAGGCAGCCCAGAGCCTGGGAACTCTGCCTGCTGCTTCGTGTCTCAACACCTATTTCCCTAGTCTGTGCCTTGAAATTAGCTCTTTAACCCCAAACTGCTGGAAAACACATGAAGTTATTTACTAACCACCTGGGGAAAGGGAACATAGCTAGTGCCAAAGCCTGCAAGCTGCTATGCTCCCTTCTGCCTCTCCGCTCAGTCTCTTCAGGAAAGAATGTGAAAAAGAGGCGTGCGAAAAGGTACTGTGAACTTTGGATTGGCCAGAATGGTCTCTTAACAGTTCTGCAAGATCATGGACCTTCACAAAGGTCCTTCACAAAGAAGGCTTGGCCGACAAATGCAGAGACATGCACCTCTCAAAGGATTGGGGATTCGGGGTTTTTCCATGAAGGGAGCATCTACCGCCTTGCATGACCAAAATATATTCCCTCTTCAATTTTCCTTTGGGAAAGCACACTTCTACTCAGTCCACATGATTCCACAGGCCCAATTCCACCTTTAGCTCTAGGAATGGGTATATAACCTAGCCCTAATCGATCAAGGCATCCCAGCACTGCTGGTTCAAGGATGGGAGAGTGAGCTAGGTCAGTACAGTGAGAAACAGTTCCAGGCCTTTAGGTAGAAGCACTGGGAAAGAAGTTTCTGCTAAGAAGATAAATGTCTAGGGGCGCCTGGGTGGTTCACTAGTTAAGTGCCTGCCTTTGGCTCAGGTCATGATCCCAGGGTCCTGGGATTGAGTCCCGCATCGGGCTCCCTGCTCTGTGGGAAGCCTGCTTCTCCCTCTCCCACTCCCTCTGCTTGTGTTCCCTCTCTCACTGTGTCTCTAATAAATAAAAAAAAAAAAAAAAGAAGAAGATGATAAATGTCTAGGGTCAGTGCCCTTCTGCCTTTTCAAGCATGTCTGAGCATGAAGGTGACACAGAGACCAAGTCTTGATGACATGGTTTGACCGGATGTGGCCATACCCGAAGTTTCCAGCTAAGCAAACTAAAAATTTCCCTTTGGGGCCTAAGCCAGTTTGCAATGGCTTTTCTGTAAGCTACAACTGACAGAACTCTGGCTAAACACAGGAGAGCAATGCTAGAATACACAGCCCAAATTCAGTGGGCACAGCTGCCAAAAGAAGTCTTAATTTCTTTTCTGACCTTTCTCCTTACTCAGGACAAATAGCCCAAAGGATTCTTACTTAGTCTGCTTGTTGACCACAATCACAGAACAATCAACAGGCCTCTCGGCATCAAAACGTCTCTGGATTTCCTCAAAATATTGACGATAAAGTTCTTCTCTACGCCGTTCCTCACGTTTCAAACGCTCTGTAAGACACCAACAAGGAAAACCGAAATATGGACTGTGACTTTCTATAAAAATAAGTCACAGGCCTTATTGTGAATCCCAAACTACTTGTAAGCCAAGGTCATAACATACACATTCTCTCTGAATTACTCTTGTGGACTACCTCCTAAAAATAGCCAGTACAATTGTTTCTTACTATTATACATTCACTGAAACGGAATGTTGGATTAGAGGGCACGGTCACTTTAATGTGTCATCTGATACATACTACATCAAGGCTGCTACTCTAAAGAGGCTGTTACTAACTTATCCCTTCACAGGGGTGGATCACCTAGTGCTATTTCTCCACATTGTAGTCAATACTGGGTATTGTCATTTTTGAAAATTCCTGCCAACACGGTAAAAGATGGTATTCTGGGGCGCCTGGGTGGCTCAGCTGGTTGGGAGACTGCCTTTGGCTCAGGTCATGATCCCAGGGTCCTGGGACTGAGCCCCACATTGGGCTCCCTGCTCCTCAGGGAGCCTGCTTCTCTCTCTCCCTCTGCCTGCCACTCCCCCTGCTTGTGCTCTCTCCCTCTCTGTCAAATAAATAAATAAAAATCTTAAAAAAAAAAAAAAGATGGTATTCTGTTATTATTCTAATTTGCATTTTGGGGACAACTATTTAAGACCCTTATTGACAGGTATTTGTAATTTGTTCTGGAAAAAAAAATCATGCAGTAAAGTTTTATTACAGATTAAAAATAAGGTTAATTCAACTATGAAATAATTAAAAAATCTTTAAAGATGTATTGAGAAAAATGAGGCTTTGAAAAAACATATTTGTCTTTACCTAAAAAAGAGATGCTATTAGATAAAAATTATATATAAAACAAAAAAACCCACATGATGCACAGATAGTGCAAACAGTTGTAGTTATTTTGTTAATTGGCAAAAAGCAAGCACTTAACCCTCTTTAGCTCCAACTTTTTGTTCATTTCTTACTGCTGGAATCTCATATTCATTTCTTCTTGTTACATTACTAAACCGGATGATGGTACTAATTTGCATTTTATGAATTATTTTCAAGCTGAATGTTCCCCACATATTAGCAGGATATTTGTATTTCTTCTTTTTGTGGATTGCTTCACCAAGACATTAGTCCCTTTCTAGTTGGTTATTCGTTTCCTGTTTCATTGGTCGAGTGCTTCACCAGCACCAGAAATAAACTGCTGCTTTACCTTTTGCACGAGACTGACTTTCTGGGCCTGGAGGGCCTCGTCCATCAAAGCTGTCTCTATAGCGGTCAAAGTAAGCGTCGTCCTTTCTCCTGCAATAGTCATCCATTCGCAGGTATCGGTCATAAGAGCTTTCTCTCCTGAAAAGTGGAAGAAATTTGCACAAAGTTAAAACTCACCTATGCTGCAAAACTCAGATACAGAGAATTCTTCAACACCCACTCCTCTGTGAGGAAGCAGCACAGTAAGGCAGGACTTTGGGATTAGACAAACGAGGTTTGTGTCTGAGATTCACCGCTTATCACTCTGTGGCCATGACTATGTTAACCTACTTTGCAAAATGACTGGGAGGATGTATAGAAAGCTCTCAGAATAGTCCCTGGCTTAAAGTAAATGCAAAATAATTGATAGTAACTACTGATATTAATTTTGATGCTTCCCCATTCTCCTTGCCTGTGTTTTCTAAAAACTATGGTTTAAAATCCATCCATCCATCCATATATATATTTCGTATAAATACGCAGATACATTTCTCATCACCTTGAGGAGAACACCCAGAACAGAAACTCTGTATCCATTAAGCAGGAACTCTTCACTTCCCAACCCTGTAACCGTTAATCTATTTTCTGTCTCATAAGAATTTGCCTTCTCTAGATTATTCATGTCAGCGGAATCATACAGTATTTGTTCTTTTGTGTCGTCTGGATTATTTCATTTAGCATTATGTTTTCAAAGTCCATCCTTGTTGTGGCAGGTGTCAGAATTACTTTCCATTTTATGGCTGAATAATGGTTCACTGTATGGATAGATCACTTTTTTTATTCATTCATCTTTTGATGGACATTTGGGTTTTGTCCACCTTTCAGCTACTGTGGAGAGTGCTGCTATGCACATTTACATACAAGTATCTGTTTGAGTCCTTTTCAGTTCTCTTGGGTATGTACCCAGGAGTGGAATTGATGGGTCCGAGTAATTCTGCTGTATTTAATGTTTTGAGGAACTTCCGGCCAACCGTTCTCCACAGCAGCCACCTTATTTTATATGCCCACCAACAATGCATGAGGGTTCTCTCTCTCCACACCCTGCCAATATTGTTACCTTCTTTTGTTGTTTTCCTTAATAAATGATATAGCCAACCTAGTAGATATGAAGGGGTAGCCCATTGTGGCTTTGATTTGCATTTCCCTTTTGACTAATGATGCCGATTGTTTTTCCCCCAGACCTACTAGCCACATGTACATTTTCCCTGTGTTTCTGCACTGCCAAAACAATTTGAGCTCCATCTTTTTTTTTCCATTTGCACAATGCTGCCTTTCACAGGTCACATGGAGTGATCCAGATTCATTCGCTAAGCATAATTCATCAAACATTCACACATTCAGCAAGTATTTATTGAGTAGCACATCTGCCACTTACTAGACATTGGAAATATAAGGCTGATAAAGTCACTGCCCTCACAGAGCTTTCAATTAGTTTGGCAGAATACCCATAAAAGACTTATAAAAAACAACAACAACAAAATCCAAGCAAATGGCTGTATATGTACCTGTACATGGGCTCTCGGGAGTCCCTCATATCTCTGTATCTGTCGTACATGGGGTCCCGGTGATCTCGAAAGTCCCTAGAGTCTCTTAGATCACGAAAGTCTCTAAGGTCTCTCATGTCCCGAGCATCACGCATACTTCTGCTGTCTCTGTGATCCCGAATGTCTCTGCTATCTCTGTGGTCCCGCAAGTCTCGGGGGTCTCGCATGGCTCTGCTATCACGAGCATCCCGGCCATTTCTGCCATCCCTGGGCTCTCTCCTTGGACTTCCTCGGATTGGGGATCTATCACGTCTTGTATCTCGACCGTCTCCAAAGCCATATGGATCTCTGTGGGAGGTAGCAAGGAGGAGCTAAGACAAAGAAATTGAAGGTAGCCAACCCTTCAGCTCTTTATTGGAAGAAGTCCCCACCCTCTCCAAGCATTTTTCTCTAAAACATGGCAGCCAAACAGTGAGAACATGACTAAAATTTTAAAGAGAGTCACCCATCTGGTCAGCAAATAAAGACTAGTAGGCTTCAGGATCCCAAAAGATTAGGACATCAAAAGAAGAATGTATGACCCAAAGTCAAAGATTTTGACTGGGGTCACAGTATTTGTCAGGGAGTAATTCGGTATTCTTTACACATGCCATGCTATCATTTTAATCTCCACAGGTTTTCAAAGTGGAAGCATCTTTCCCCTAGAACCTGTTTTCCCACCAGACATGTTTGAAAGAGATTTTAAAAGGGGGGAAAGTTGGAGGGACATAGTAAGGGGCAAGACTCATGAAGAAAAAAAGGAGCAATGCACAATCTCATACAAAGTAACTGTAATCAAAGTAGTTGTTCCTGAAGTACAGAAAACCTCACTTAAAATATCTAGCAGGATAATCAAATTAAGGGAAAAAGAGAAAAAGTACAATATGACACATACAGTAAAGTATAAGAACACTCAGCTTCTCTGTCTTCTCAACATAGTTATTGAGCAGTGGTCTCTCTCAATCTGAGTTCAAGGCAGAACCAGGTTCTTTATTTTTCTGAACAGTGTTTGAAGTCACAGATAAGTTTGGGCTGCTCTCATACAATATTTTTCATGAGACATTCCACCCCACTGTTTAAACTTGTTATTCAACCCACTTCTTAGTCCCATTCCCGACTTTTTCACTTCTGCCGAAAATCATCTTCCTAGTTGCCAAGGTTTAAGTTCTTGAAAGTTAACGATTCTTCCTTTCCTTTCCCCATTAAGTCACTTGAATCCTATTCACTTTTCTTTTTCATTCCTACTGGATTCAAAGTTTAATCCAAACCCTTCTGCTTGATATCAACAAATTTCCAAAACAAAACAAACCAAACCAAAAACCAATCTTCCAGATTTCAATTCATTCAACACATAAACATCAGATTAACCATTCACATTTATACCTGTTACCAACCGCAGCTTGACAATCACACTTCTAGGTACCCCTCCCAACTATTATTGCTCCCCCATTTCCTGATTCAACCTCGTCCGTTCTGCTCTTATGACTTAACTCACACGATCCTATCTGCTTCAGGATTTCTGTTCACATGGTTTTTCAACCTGGAATATTTTTCCTGCACTAACGCAAGTATCACCCAATCCTCACAGGAAAGTTCATGCCCCAAATCTTCCAAGAGATCTTCTCTGATCTCCCTAATAACTGTTGATCTTTCCTGCTGCTCAACACTTAGAGCACCTACTATTTCTATTACTCATCTCTATCTGATATTTACCTTTTCACAACAGTTTCTTGTTTGACCTACTTTAAGGATTACCACCTCCATAAAATCTGCCCTGAACTCTTGAACTTCCCCAACAAATATGCTCCTCCTCCAGTCCTTTCCATCTCAATAATGGCACACCTACCTACTCAGTTACTCAAGCCAGGAAACTGAACGTCATCTTTTCCAAAGCCCCATCCGCTCTTCCAAACACATTTCCAAATTCTCTTCCTTCTCTGAAATTAGTATCAATTCTGTCCATGTTTATTTCCGTTAGTATTGCTGAAGGCCAAC
The DNA here is from genome assembly GCF_003265705.2 of Callorhinus ursinus. Taxonomy (NCBI): domain Eukaryota; kingdom Metazoa; phylum Chordata; class Mammalia; order Carnivora; family Otariidae; genus Callorhinus; species Callorhinus ursinus. The sequence goes on along the minus strand of NW_027397100.1, from coordinate 1,498,754 downwards.
CCACAGTGACCTTTCCCTAAAACCAGAGCAAGAGACTTCTACCGTGGGGAAAGACTTTCCCATTTCTGCTCTTGCCTCTTTTCTAATCTTTCTCCATATTATTCTAGAGTGATTTTTCAAATATGTAAACACCTTTCACTGGCTTCCCACAGTATTCGGAATTCAATCCGAAATCTCCAGTAAGGTTAGCCAGGTGCTACGTGGCCTTGGCTATCTTCTCCAACCTTACCCACCCCCTCTGGAGTTCACCACTATCTTGCCACATGGGCCTTTCAGCTGTAACTAGCCATGGTTTTTCCTGATGCCTCTCCTTGAGCAGCAAGAACAGATCCATACTCATTCTCTATGTCTCAGCATAATATGTGTCTCTTACCCCTGATTCTCATAGTCTAAAAGTTTATTTTTTGCCCTTAAGTCCTGGCCACATTTTCTCATAGCACTATTTTTACTTGTCATTTATCACAATTTGACATATCTATTTACTTATGTAACGTCTGTCTGCTCTACTAGACTGTGAGTCCATGAGAACAAGGATTGTCAGTTTGACTCTCCACTATAAACCCACTGTGTAGGTTTATAATGTCTGGCATGCAGCAGATGCTCAATGACTTATGTTGTATTTCTATCACTGCACTTATCACACGGTTCTGTAATTATCTGTTTACATGGCTTTTCTACTGAAGAGTAAGCTCTCCTGAAGTCTTTGGATCCCTAGGACAACAGCATGGAGTTCAGTAAATGTTTATGAATCTAATTATTTAACTCAACTGTAAGCCTCTTACGAGCAGGCGTCATGTTTTGTTTAAACTTTTGTCATCTACCATGATTAAACATATTAGGCAGCCATCACGATGCCATCAAGCCTGGTAAAAAGCCTCAATTTTACTTCATTCACATGGGCACAGCAAAAATAACTTAAATGTCACTTCTGTATCTATAAAAAGTCCTTGTCATATATTTTAAGGCTCACAAGTACTCTTGATTTATGGGAGCAAACATGGGAGACCAGGGAGTTTAAATGAGGAGGCGCTAAACATTTTTCCTATTAAAGTGCAGACTAACCAAGATTCTTACTTTGTTTTTTCTTATTATGTCATATAATCTTCCTCACACGTGTAACATCTGATAGAGTATATAATGTGGGAAAACACTCAGGATCCTATGGGAAGAGACAACTGTTAAGTATTTTTGGATTAATGATTAGCAGATAATCCTGCCTTGGGGGGGCAGTCAGAAGTAGTCATTAGAGGTAGAATCTGATTTCAAGTGTTCTTGGCAATTAGGGATGAGAGATACCATGAACCTGATAAACCACAGACCACACACAAAGCCTTCGGGTTGTGGAAATGAGGGGCGGGGATACGGCTAGGAACACCGAGTCACAGCACATTATTCACAGCATTAGAATAATTAAAAACGCCATATTGTTCTCATTCTTTTGAATCCACTGAAATATCTTACTTACCTGTCAGAGTCCATCCCTGGAGGCTGATCATAACCCTAGAATCCCAAAGTCTCGGTTCTTGCTTCCAGTGTGAGAAGGCAAGCACTCCCTTTCCCTCAATAAATCTAGAGTCCATATGCAACAAAACTACTAATTCCCTCAATTGCCTTCTGGGTAAAATGTAGAAAAGATGATATTCACAAGGGGGAAAGAACCAAACAGTGGAAGTAGGAACAGAGAAGATAATACTATGAAAGGGCTAAGCTTTTCTCCTTTCTCCAAAAGATGAGCAGTATGGCAGAAGCTGTTCTTCTGGAGACAAAAACAAAAAACCTTTGAGGGTTGCTTTAGGACCCTAACAAAGATCTCCCCAGAACAAAAGGGCTCCTGCTGCTGGCCCCAACATCTTTCTCAAAACAAGAACCAGCTAACAAAAGGGAGGTACAGGGTGCAGGAATTCAGAGTGCGCAAGGAGGAAGCCTCTGAATGAGATGCTTGACCTTAGATAACAAGTGGGTTAAAAGCAAGTTTCTGGAGCATAACAGGGTTCACAATCTCATCCCAAGGCACCAGAGGTGTTTTACTGGAGACCAAATGCAGCATACCCTCAGGTACCACGTCACTAGAGGCTAAAAAGAAACTGAACCTTTTAAACTGAACCAGTTAAATAAATTTCAGCACTGGAGTCCACAAACTGAAGGCAGATGACAAACACTACAAAAATTGTTATAAATTTCTCATCTATTCAGCTGGGGAGAAAAGCCAAATGCTTTTTGCCTTGAGAGAAATATAGTCACATCATTAGAAACATTTGAGAGGTAAGAGAAGGGTGGGTGAAGGGAAAAGCCACAGCTCAGATGATAAGTGATGTGCTTCTGGTAGAAGAGCTTCTCTTCCAGGGACTAAAGAGGTGTGCAGAGCACTAGGCATTTGAGAGCCTACAGAGTAAGAACTGACAGATGATCATCTTGGAAGTCTGTGATGGACTTTGAGCTTCTCTTCCTCCAGAGAATGGAACCTCAAGCCCAGGATGATGTTCTTTGGCCTTGCCTCTACAGAATGTCAGGGAGGAAGGTCTCTGTCCTTTTTTGTCAGCATCTCCTTTCTGTTCACTGGAATTATTTTCCTTGGGAGGGCCAGCTTTTCTTTTTTTCCCCTGCTCCTGAAAAAAAAATCTTCAATAGTTGTTGGTACTTCTGTTCTGTCACAGATACTGTCCACAAATATTATCTAAAACGGCTGGCTGCTGTGTGATGTTGATTCCCCACCATGATGGCTCCATGTTACTGTGAGAAACAGAGACAACAGACTTGTGCAGAATTTTGCCATTAGGTGCTGGTAGGATATGGGGTGCAATGAGGTATCACACCTCACAAATCCAAATTTTGTAAGTGTCCATGCTTCTCCCTAGGAAGCACGATGATGATTTTCTCAAGCACAGATATGACTTTTCTGTTGGTAGAGGTGGCACTTCCTGGGAACCGATGGCTGTTCTTCAAGTGTTAGTGCAGAGGTAATCACAGCCTGGAATCTTAACTTGCGAGGCCCACCAAGAGCTAGCACTGTCTCATACCCAAGGAGCAAGTGGTTATCAAAGGAATTAGCACTGTAGATAGAAGTCATCTTGAGCCACATAAGAAACTTGTCTACAGCTAGGATATTTCTGATGAGCCGATCCCCGATGACTTTCACCGAAGAGGCACCAAGCCTAACATCCTTAACAAATACATTAGGGAAAATTCTCTGCAGAACTTTTGATGTAGACAAATTAGTTCTATTTGCTCTTTTTAATGTCAGACAGGAAGGTTTAGAAAATACAGAGTCTCACTTGGAGGCCACATCTGTGTAGGGGTATGCTCCAAGACCTGGATTGCCAGGGTGTTGAGCCGAAGGTAGAAACTGAGAACATCTGAGGTACAACCAGAATCACGGTCTCTGAAGAAGGTAAGGGCCAGTGCCTAGCACCAATGCTAGACAACTTACATGGTAACTAAGCCATGTAGCCAAGAGTCCAATGAAGTGGTCCAAGGGTTAAATGATGAGAATTCAGGTCGATATTTGATCCAGAGCAGGGATCCCTGATGCAGAGTTCTGTGCTTGGCTGGACCAATATTGTCAGAATTACACGCTGACAGCTGGAGTCATTAGGGAGGCACATTACTGAACAGAGAGCAATGCCAGCAGAACTGTGGCTTACAGAGACATTTGAAGAGGTGATAATCCCGTGAAAACTCCCAAAGGTACTTAGGTGTTTTGACACTCAAGGTTAACGTCCAGCAAAACAAGGTGTTACAAAGGTCTTGCCAGCATGCTTAGAAACAATTTTATTAAAAGGAGCAGCACTGAAGACATAAAAGTACCACTTAAGGGAAATATCTGCCACAAATACACTTTTTCTCCCCTGTGAACAATGCATATCCTATGGCTGGGGACACATAACTTATTGGGGTTGCCAAATGAAGGCAGTTTGGCAGTTGTCAACAGACTGGTATATCTGGAATTACTTCAAGGCTCTGACTGGAAGTATGTACCCAAAGAGTGATATCCAGTGCTCACCCTTAGAGAAATGATTAGCCTCTTCCAGGCTGACTAGTCATCCATCTTGCCTACTTATTCCATTTTATTTCTGCCCTATTGGTATACCACAAGAGACAATACATGATCAGTGTGATGATCAAAATGTTAGTGTTCTGTTTTGAATACAATATTCAAATTTGCCTGGCATTAGAGTTTTTAAATTATTTATTTTTAAAGATTTTATTTGTCAGAGAGAGAGAGAGAGAGAGCCACGAGCAGGGGGAGGGGCAGACAGAAGGTGAAGCAGGGTCCCTGCTGATCAGGGAGCCCGATGCAGGACTCGATCCCAGGACCCTGAGATCATGACCTGAGCCGAAGGCAGACGCTTAACTGACTGAGCCACCCAGACGTCCCTTAAATTTTTATTCTTAAAGGTAAAAACTGGGACTCTCTGCTCAGGTTTTAGACAGGGCTCAGAACACATTCTACTAAATGTGAATATCCTTCTTCCCTGAACCTTATTAAGTATAACTGTATGATACTTCATCATGTTAAATAACATGCTGAGGAACCCAGTTAGGGACATAGCACCAAGGGGGAAGACTGATTCTGGATGGAAATTAAATTAGCCCAACTGTGCCTCCTATTGATTGTAAAAAAAAATAGGAAGCTACTGCCCTATCCACATCTCAAACAACCTCATTTTAGAAATTGTTTCTGAGGGAGGTGATATTTTATTTTTTTAAAAAAGATTTTATTTATTTGAGATAGAGCGAGCACCAGCGGGGTGGAGGGGCAGAGGGAGAGGGAAAAGCAAACTCCCTGCTGAGCAGGGAGCCCGACACGGGGGTCAATCCCAGGACCCTGGGATGATGACCTGAGCCAAAGGCAAGTGCTTAGCCGACTGAGTCACCCAGGCGCCCTGAGGAAGGTGATATTTTAGAAGGTATATAAAAGTGACATATTTGTACTTATGTCTCTGGTAGGGAGAACATTTTAAAAACCCCCTCCAATGTTGTTTGTATGCTTTTTTTTTTTTTAGGGGATCTATGATTAGAAAAAAGAAGAAAAGCATACAGCTATTTCTTCCATTACAGATGAAATTATAGAGTTATTTTAAGTTGGGATGAAATTAATCTTTTTAATTTAATGTACTGGCAATAGCTGTATTGGATTCCAAGCAGGGGAGATGGTTATTTCCTCAACATTGCCAATGTCTGCTAAATACCTATAATCAGTTGGAAACATTAAAAGCATTTAGCTAAGTATCATTAATAAGATGACATAAATCAAGAGCACAAACAGGAACTACTCTGTATTCTTCAATGTGCCTTGTTTTTTGTTTTTTGGGGGCGGGGGTTGCCTGCAAAAACACATAGACATTATCCAGAGATTATAAGCATCCATGGGGACAAGAGAGGGGAGTGGATTTTACCAGCAGAGCCCGTGTCTTTACAGTTACCCATTCCATACCCCTTCTGGTAAGCTACCTAGTTCAAACACATGCATTATTGCTCCTTGGAAACTGGATACACACTGTATCTCTCTCTTTTCAAGCCGCTTGGCAGCCACAGCTTCTAATGGATGCCCCCTATTTCTGACCATTAGATGTAAACTCAGCCCTCTGTATTCCAGGTTTACTGGGGCAATGAGAAGCAACACAGATGGGACTTCCTAACATCTATAGCATGGTTTGATGCAGCATAATGGAAGCAGACATTATATGGAACTGCTAAAATTCTGCAGGATTAAGTTCTTTAGGATACTCAACACATACCCACAAAATCAATCAACACAGTATTTACCTGTAAGCTACAGGCATTCCTTACAGTGTTAGAGAGGACAGACAGAACAGCAACGTATATGCTCACTTCTGCAGTGAGACCAACGGACAGCCAGGGCATCCACCTGGCAGCTGTAGCATAGCTGTAGTTGTGTCAGACTCAACTCCTTTGCACCGGCAGAGTGCTCAAAGCCGCCAAATTAAACCACCACCTTGCTGCTACAGTCTGCTTGAACTCTGCAGAGCAGTCACGTATAATCTATTCCTGGTAGCTTAGAAAATACCCACCCTTCACATCCAAGTGGGGGCAACATACACCAAACATACAGCAGCCATTCTTTCCTGTAAGTGGGGAACAAAATATAGGTGTTTTTGTCTCAAAGGACAGCTGTATGTTATGTGTAAGTTAGTTGGGTATATCCCAGGTGACCTGCAGAGCTACCAGTACAGACCAGGATTCATCGTACTCAGCAGTGTTCAGTTCACTGTAGGAAATGTAGTCTCACAGTATGTAGTTTATTGTGGAAAACTGTATTTTTACTTAGAGGAAAAAGCAAAATCCATACTGAGTATCCATTTGGGCCATGAAGAGACACAAGATATGGAATAGATATCTGTCTGCATTCCACACAAAAGTGCACACACCACATCCACTTGTGTACTAGTAAGGGGCTAGTTTGGATACTGCACCTTTGGTGTAAATGGTAACATTAATAAGGCTCTTCTTTGAGAGAAGGGGCCAATTTAATGCATATCTCATGGGTATACATCAGGACTATCTCTTTTGTAGACAATGGAAGAAAGAATATATTAGGGAAATGCCTTTTATTTCTAGAAAAGCTAAGAAAAAGGGAGACTTTTGAGAGCTGGAGTGTTTTCGCCCTTTTTATTTCCCCTCAAATGGTAACCCAAGCATGCGAGCAAACAGGGGATCTGCAGCACAGGCACGGCAGCAATCTCTCAAGCAGCACTTTCCATAAACCTGGTTAACATCTGGACCGGCAGCCATTTGGAATGAAGAGTCGAATCTCTGCTGCCCACTGCAGTGCAGCATGGCACACACCAACGACCCTGGGGCACTCCTCCTGCTGTGGAGGCTCCCAGTGACACGTGAGCTGGGGACAGACAGAGGTTTATCCTCTTCCAATCGCCTGCAACTCATGTTGCAAGCTGAACTTGCTGGGTTTGTCACCGAAAACGCAAAGCTTCTCTGCATCTCCTGATGTACGTTTAAAAAAAGCAGCAAGGCCCTTCACACAAGGTTCATGTTCTTATTGTTTGCTTGAGCGTTTCTGATTTGTTGGGGGGAAGAAAAGACCCTTGATGTACGAAGTTGGGCTTAACTCCCCAGAGCCCAACTCTCCCAAGGTAACTCACTGCTTCAGGGTACTTTACCTTCGTGTGGGGCTGGGTCTTGATGGAGCCGTATTCATATTTCTTCTTTCCGCTGCCTTATTAATATCTGAAAAGAATAATCAACCCATCTGTTCAATGCTACGGAATAAAAACAAAATCATCAGCACATTTCAAATGAAAGCAACAACAAAAAAACTACAATGACAACCAGATGGTGTAAGAAAATCCATTCAGCAGACACACCGTCACTTGGGCAATTTTTATTAAGTTACGGCAGTACATTGTCATGGTTTGATAAGGAATGTCCCTCAGTTTTCTAGCTAACACAATGCTTTAATGCTCTGCCAAGTCCCAAACCTAACAACTGCCCCCTCCAAAAGTAGAAAAGGTTGCCTGCTAAACTCTTGGAGTGCCAGCTCTAAGATTCTTTTTTGAGGGCAGAATAGTGGGAGAAAGACAGGAGACAGAGTTAAAAAAAAAAAAAAAAGAGCAAGGGCAAATAATTCCATTTTGTTACAAAGAAGAAACAGCTGGACTCTGTTGTCTTAAAACTTCCAATATACCATGAAGCAGGGCCTACTTTTAATGTGCCTTGTGTTGCATTCCACTGGATAGAATGTTCCAGAATGAGATGTAGGGAAGAAATTTTTTTTCCTAAACGAAGTATATTACATGTTAGCAACTGCAACCCTCACAGATAAGTACCTAAGAATAAAAATTGGCATTTGGTTAGGTAGTAAAACACTGCACATATGAAGTTTTCATTAGAGAAGCATGGCATTTACAACTAGGTAAGGGAGAACAGTGGAATCATACGAACTTACAGAAAAGCCAAGTTGTGCAGTTAAAGCCTGCTTGTTAAAAACAAAACAAATTTGCTTTGCAAAAACTGAAGTGAATAACAAACACACCATGTAAAAGAAAGAACTGATGAAATATCTAAAGAACTGTACCAATCTATATCCAAAGATAACACCAGGACAATTTTTATATGACTTAAAGATTAATAAATGCATTAAAAATTTCTGTTTTTGGTTGAATGAAGAAATGAAACTGTGTACTGCTGCAGTGTAGTTTTGTTTCCCGTGTTCCATATTAAGCAATTAGTAGTGTATCTAATGACATTAAATGGTATTAAGCACTCACATAATTAGAGTGCTTTAAAATAGTAATTATGTATTTAAAAAATTCCAAACGGAGTCCTATGGTGTGAGAGATCACAGTAATAACAAAAAACTTAAGAGGTCTGGCACAGACTTTACCCTGATATGTTGTCAACTTTTGAGTTCTTATTCAAGTGAGAATGATCTTCAGTTCCATTTTAAGTCAGAATTTCTACTGTATCTAGAAGAATGACTTTTGATAAACTGAAGGTAACATAAATCTAAACAGTAAGAGAAGCATATTTCACCCTAAGTTGCCTCTCATATTTTCAATTAAGTAGACACAATGCTATCATCCCTCTATTTAAAAAAAAAAAAATCAGAAAATAACATCTACACAGGACTTGGCCAGTAATATCTGACCATGGCTTTGGTATGGCAAGTAGCACTTTCACTTACAACTCTAAAAGTTCAGCAACATCTGAACTGCACATTATATAATGATAAGCCTTATAGGGAATACCTAATTCTTTTATATGTTATTGTGAAGAGTATCAGTTCAGGTTTAGAAGGGCCTACTGCTCTCTAATATGGGGTGAATATGATTCAGAAAGAAATGTCATCTCTTTGACTGTTTAAGTAGTTTTCAAAGTATCTCTGGAATACACTGAGGGTGGTAGGGGTGTGAAGATTTCTTTTAAATAAGCACCATATCTCCCAGCAGGATTCCATATATTATTGAATGGTCTTGTGAAAAAAGAAAACTTCTCTAAACATTGACTTGACCTGAACATTTAGGTTAGAGTACAGAACATATGGTACCACTTTAGTTGGCAAGTTTCTATTAATGTTACATAATTTGCTCATATGATATGAAAAGGACTATTACACTATCTAATTATATCCATTTCCATGAGCACTTACATATAAGGCTGGGAACACCAAAGTAGTCATGCATTAAATACTTTTGGGGCAAAGCTGGTTCCAGTTAGAATGAAGAAGGTAAGTATTTTATTTGAAGTTAGTGAAATTTTTTTGCAATTATTTGAAAGATTATTTAAAATTCAAGATTATTTTATCTTTAAACCATTTTGATTATAATTTGCCTCCTAACATCTATTTTCATTAAATAGTCTAAAGCAATTATATTTGGATGGTGTGGCTTATGTTTCTTCTGTAAAAAAGAGAACTCTCAGACCATTTGAATTTTTTCCTTTTTCCTTTTTTTTTCCTTCAAGATTTTACTCATTTGTTTGACAGAGAGAGACAGTGAGAGAGGGAACACAAGCAGGAGGAGCAGCAGAGGGAGAGGGAGAAGCAGGCTCCCTGCTCGGCAGGGAACCTGATGTGGGACTCAATCCCAGGACTCCCAGGACTCCCAGGATGCTGGGATCATGACCCAAGCTGAAGGCAGATGCAAAACGACTGAGCCACCCAGGCGCCCCTGTAATTTTTTTCTTAAATGCCAAGTGTTTGTTTATTCACCTCTATTTAAGAGTTCCTTATGTCTCCACCTTGGGTGAGATATGGAGAAAATGAGATCTGGAAATTTTTGATAGTTTCATTGCTACCCAAGAGGGCTGCTCAGGTTGGAGGAAGGTTGCGGGGGTGGGGTGGGTTTCAGTGAGAGTTATGAAAACAAAACTGTCATCACCACCAATCCTGATACACAAAAACATCCTAACACATGGTCACACAGAACTTTTGGAAAACCTAGGAGTTCAGAAATACAGAAAAGAATAGAGAAGCTACCAAAAGTAAAATAACTTCAGGGAACTGATCACAAAGTATAATAAAGATCTAAAGAGTCAAGGGAAAAAAAACTCTTGCCCCATCCCAATTTTTTTTTGGGGGGGTCACATAATTCAATAACCCATCACCTGGGAGGTTGGAGGTTCATTTGAAAATGCAAATATTGGGACTGGTAAAGGGGGCTTTTGTATTAATCAGTTAACCAGATTTTTTCCTTCTTAAATCCCTACAGAGATATATAATCTAGGCCAAGGAAACAGAAACAACGTTAATGTAAAGGAAAAGAAAAAACAGATGGAAAGACAATCTGGGCACCTTTCTGGACATTAGGTAGGGAATCGTAATTGGAGAGAATTTAATCAACGAGAGGACAGTGGCAACTTTGATGTTTCTTTCCCCTCCTGCTCTATTTCATCCTGGCCAAATGCCCTTAAGACTTGAAGTCAGGGGGCGCCTGGGTGGCTCAGTCACTGAGCATCTGCCTTTGGCTCAGGTCATGATCCCAGGGTCCTGGGATGGAGCCCCAGTGGTCGGGCTCCCTGCTCCACGGGAAGCCCGCTTCTCCCTCTCCCACGCCCCCTGATTATGTTCCCTCTCTTGCTCTCTGTCAAATAAATAAATCAAAATCTTAAAAAAAAAAAAAAAAGACTTGAAGTCAGTCTCTCAGTGTCTCTTTCACCTCAATTTGGTTGGTACATCCATACTTTGTGAGCTATATTAGCAATGTGAATGCCATTCAAAATCACCATCACTACAAGGTACCTTGGCCTGAATATCTTCTAAGTGGTCTTCTGAAAATAGTTAAAAGGACTTTTCACGTAAAGAATTTTAGACAAGAAAAACAACAGCAACTGAAGGGATCTACATAAGAGGAAAAAAAAACCCCAGAAAATAATCTAGAAAACATGGTGTCACACAGGAAGTGGCAGAACTGTTTTAAGTCACAAAAGATTGGGGTAAAGAACTTTCAAAGAATGACACAATGCCTAACGTACAATTTTATTTTCAACTAATATGCTAGACAGGGTTCACACAATGGTCTTTGTATAATGCTATAAATAAAAATGCATGTTTCATTCATAGTACCAAGAACTGCTTTGCTCTATGTTTTAATTGCACCATCATAAAAACAACTCCTTTCACCTTAAAATCAATTATCACAAGCTATCACAATGGAAAACCATAAGGACTATTCTAAACAAAGTGCAGCATAAATCGCTGCACTTATTGACAGTACCACTCTTGGACTGTTGGCTGTTCAAAGAATGCAGAAGCCTATATAATTTCGATGTGATTATAAGTGAAATAAAATTCTCCAAAGGCTTAGTTGAAAGCCAACTAATAATCAGTAATTACTAAATTGAAAACATGTGATGATAAAGATAATGCCACTTGAAAAACCATACTGACAAGAAAGAGGTTATCACACATTAAACTCCCCAAACTGGGAGGGGAAAGGATTGGACTTCTCACTTAAACTTGATTTATGAAGATGACCTTGATGGTATACTGTAACATCAGGGATATGTAAGGAGTTATACTGTAATGAGCCAGGGATAAGAGATTGCTCTGCTTATGGTTTCTAAATCAATCCTTTAAGCTTGCTTTAAAAACTATGCATTCCCTCATATTGGGTTATCTCTTTCATTCTCTAATTAAAATAATGGTTATATCTTTAACTATCAGATTATTATTCCTAGGTACAGGGATGGGAGAAACAATGACAACATATTTACAGAATGCTTACTCTGTCCCAGGGCCTGTACTAAGAACGCCATGTGCATTATCTCATTCAATCCTTTCTACAACTCTTGGAGTTAAGTACTATTATGATCTCTATTTTGCGAATGAGGAAATTTGAGATTTAGAGAAATTAAATGACTTATCTTAGGTCACATGATAGTCAAGAGGCAGAGCTAGGATTCAAATCCAGATCTGTCTGACACCAAAATGCTTACCTATTATGCTATACTGCTCCAACAGGGAACGGAAAAACATGGTTTCCATTATGAACGCTTGCTAAGACTCCCTGATCAAAATGATAGAACCTGGGAAAGGCCCAGTCTTTGCCAGTCACACCAACGTTTAAGTGCCCCAGACAGCCAGCAGAGCACAGCCTATTCAATTACCACTTCAATTTCTATCACCTCAAACTACATTTGACCCTTGAACAATGCAGGGGTTAGGAGTGCTGTCCCCACACAGCCGAAAAACTTGACTACCTAAAAACTTAACAGCCTACTGTGGACCGGAAGCCTTACTGATAACATGAACAGTTGATTAACAAATATTTTTGTATGTTATATGTATTATATACTGTATTCTTACAATAAGCTAGAGAAAAGAAAATGTTATTACAGAAATCATAAGGAAGAGAAAACACATTTACAGTACTGTAAAAAAAATTCGCATATAAGCAGACTTGCGCAGTTCAAACCCATGTTGTTCAAGGGTCAACTGTGTAGTGTTTCTGGCTTTGCTACCAATATTCTAATCACTTCAACACTTCAGACAAAAATTCTCTATCAACATTTAATTTTCTGCCCTTTTTCCTTCTTTCACGGAAAGAGCACTTGCCTCATCAGCATATCTGAGTTCTAGTCCTAATGGGGGTGGGGGATGGTTAGTCGTCATTTGATTTCTCTGAGCCTGATGAAATGGATGCTCTACCTGTGTTGGTTATGCTGATTCAAGGAGAACACGAGCTAAGAGAAAAAACTAATTTGGATTCACAAAGATGGAGCTAATCTAAACTAGTAAAACAGCCTGTGGTACCAAAAAATGTAAAATACAGGTTTATTTAACACAGGTAAAATTTCAACTGAACTGTAAAAGTAGAGATCCTTCCAGAACTAAATTAACACACCTGAAAGGACAGTTTATAATCAGCTCATCAGATGCCTCTAGGCCTAGTATGTGTCACACTCTGTACTATACCTTAGAGATATGGAAATAACAAGGCTAAAGTCTCTGCTTTAAAGAAGTTCACTAATAAAGGAGAGCGGGACATATACACAATCATAATCTAAAGTGGGTTTATGGTAGAGATCATGAAGCTCTGTGTTCGTGTGTGTGGCGGGGGAGGAACAGGACAGGGAGGAGACTGGAAAGAATAAGGGGTAGGAGGGACATGGTGGAGGCAGGGAGGCCTAAAAGAAACAGTCCTGAAGAATGAGTAGTTTACCAGAAAGAGAGAAGTCATTCCAGCACATGTAAAAAGTGAAGGAATGGCATGAAGAACATAATTAGAAATACTATAAGAACTTTAATGTAGGGAATAGGGGACAGGAGGAAGAAAAGAGAGGAATTATAGATGCAAGCCAGAGTAAGGAGGTCACAAAAAACTTTGCTACTGAAAAGGAAAAAATTGGTGGCAAAAGGGCCTGTATAAACTGAGCTACCATAATAGAGTCTCAGTGAAGCTAAATTAATGAAGGCTTCCTGTATGTGTATCACCCAAAAAAGGGAGGCAGGAGTATTAAACCTAAGACATTCAAAATGTTAACTAATAGTAATGTTTTTCAAGGATCACTGGTTTGACAATGAAGGGAACAGGAGTGAGGAAAGTATTTATTTATTTTTAAAGATTTTATTTATTTGAGAGAGAGAGAATGAGAGAGAGAGAGCACAAGAGGGAAGAGGGTCAGAGGGAGAAGCAGACTCCCTGCTGAGCAGGGAGCCCAATGCGGGACTCGATCCCGAGACTCGAGGATCATGACCTGAGCCGAAGGCAGTCACTTAACCAACTGAGCCACCCAGGCGCCCGAGGAAAGTATTTAAAAGGTTATGATTTTACCTTCAGTAAAGGAATATAAAATAAACTTAGGGCCCGAGTCAGTAATTAATAGTGAACAATATTAGTCTCACCCACTATTCTGGAAGAAATAGACAACCAAGCACCCTTCCTTAGTTTTTCCTAATACCTTTTAAAAAAAACTTAGTGTGACAAAACAAAAACAAAAACACACAACATACAATTTATCATATTAACTATTATTTTTTTCAAGTAAGCTCTATACCTAACGTGGGGCTTGAACTTATGACCCAGAGATCAAGAGTAGCTTACTTTACCGACTGAACCAGCCAGGTGTCCCTCATATGAACTATTTTTAAGTGTACAGTTTAGTACATTGAGTATATTCACACTGTTGTACAACAGATCTTCAGAACTTTTTTATCTTGCAAAATTAAAAACTCTTTATACCCATTAAATAGTTTCCCACGTCCCCTCTCCTCATTTATATATATACACATTTTTTCATTCTTCACGTCGCATTCCTTTAATGAAGATATATCAGCACCACCCAGGAAGATGGTTAAACATTATTCTCAGACCCCATCTCAAACTTGGATGAAGCCTAGGAACCTGTATTTTAACAAGCTTCTCAGGTGATTCTTGGCAAGTATTTGGGAACTGTATTATCTACTTATCCCTTTAGCTTATGCGTAACCTACACTTAGATCCTCCATTTAGAAACCTCTTTAAACTCCTCTATTCAAGGAGCAATAACCCATAAACATCATGTTACAAAGAAAACGTCACGACAATGGCTAAAATCTGTCAAAGTATAACCCTTGAAAACAGTATAGAAAACATAATCACATAGCTACCTCCAAAGGAAATGGAATCATCAACCCAAGTTTCCATTGTACTAAAGTTAATAATAATATCCAATTATAGGTCAGTGCCCTTGCCCCCCAAGGAGGAGTGTGCACCAACAACTTTTCAATTTCATTTGATCATTTAAAAAGTATCCTGAAAATCTAAGCTTCTTTTCCCAATTACCTACTTATAAAATAGCAAGAAAAATAATAACCACTGAGCTTGCCGCTTTTTGAGTCCATATTATCCACTTCTTTGGTTAATAAATGGCAATCTGCCAACTCAAGTTCTCTCTAAATTCTGCCAACTAGACTTGTCAATATTGTTTTGCTGGCAGGGGCTAAAATTCCTGCTTCTTCTGAGGCATTTGGTTTTCATATCTAAATGCATCTCTTTGCAAGAAGAGAAAAATGGTCACACATAGGATTTCACATCCATACCACTAAAAGCAAGGTGGAGGAAATCTAAATTTAATAAGCAGACCAAGGAATCTTGGTAGGTCTGCTTTCTTTGCTCTCAAGAAGGTAAAAGCATCTTACTGATGTGAGTGAAAGGAATTACAATATTGAAAACTCTACAGGTATTCTAACTATTGCTATTACCTCTAGTTCAAACTATGAAGCCAAAGAACATTTTATAGTTAAATTACAGTTTTGCTTAAAATGTATACCCAACCATAAACCAAAGTTGTCAATTCCTATTAGTAATCTGGGATATGAATAGATTAGTACTAGAATATGATTCAATCTTCTATTTCCAGTGAAAACTCATTTTCTAAAGCCTAAATCAGGGGGTTCTCAAAACTTTAATGTACATAAAAACTGCAGTGGTTGCTTCTGAAAGGCAGATTCCCCAGCCCTCACCTCCAGAGACTGGTCAGCTGGGGGGTTGGTGAGCAGTATACAGATTTGTACTTTCAACAAGCTGTTCCAGTGAGTGATGCTGTCCTAAAGTAAGTTTTCCAAAGAAAAGCTCAGTTCATAATCTTAAGTTTTTGCACTGAATGAAATCATGTTTTTCCTATTTTTTTTTCTTTTGGGTATCAAGAATAATTCCTGAAGAAACATTTAAAAATAAATTTCTTGTATCATCTCTGATGGTAAATATGTTATTACTATCTCAATCTCCAGTTGCATAATTAAGTATACTCACTTAAAGTCAAATTATTCATAATTCAAAGTTCTCCAAAGCTTGCTCACCAACTGCAGGATCAACCTAATCTTCAGTAATTCAATCATTCTAGATCCAAACCAGGGGATCACTCAAGATATTTTATAGAGCTAAAGTTGTAAGACATTCTGCTTTATAAATGTCCTCCAATGCAACTTAAGTTGCCCTGATCCTTGCCTAAAGTTGTTGGTCTTTATATAGGTGAACAAAAATACTCTTCTGAACAGGAAATAAAGGGAAAAGAGTCTTATGGTCTGCAAAAGTTCTGACTCTTTGAGGGAAATTACTTTCTTAACATAAAAGTAATTGATAATGAGCACTGGGTGTTCTGTACAACTGATGAATCACTGAACTCTACCTCTGAAACTAATAATACACTATGTTAATTAATTGAATTTAAATTAAAAAAAAGTAATTGGTCCAGTTGACCTATTATCTCTTGTTTTTTTTTAGTGATAGGATAAAGAATGAAAATGACCATAAGTATTCATATCTGGTGGTAATAAAACCACCATTTAAAAAGCAGCAGGCATGCTGGTATTATATATTTAGCTGTCAGTATACTTCGTATTTCTCTAATGTGCTGCTGCTTCAGACAGTGGCCTTACCCTGACCCTTTCATTAACACTTCTCATTAATGAAAGTAGCATAAAGGGTAATTTTCTGTTGGTCACTGCCCTTTTAACTTCTTGATAGTTTAACTCTGCTTAAGCCAAATAGTCTAGACAAATGTGTATGCTGTTCACAGGACAAATCTTTTGGCACAAAAAAAAGCTGACTGAGCTTTAAAAGCACTTGTCTCAAGACACATGGTAATCATTAGTAAACCACAAGGTACAGAGATGAAACAGAGGGTGGCAGAAAGAATAGTCAGTTTGGGAAAACACTAGGACCTAAACATGTATATAGGAGGATAGCAAGAGAAAGGTACCAATGATATCTTCCTCTCTTGAACATCTACAGTGCATATGTTTAGCATATTAAAATTCTGGAATACGGACACCTCCTTACCTCATTATTTCCCAATTTTTCTTGACCACAAAATCTTTTATCTTCAATAGTATCTTGAATATGTTCTACTAAGTATATGATTTGGGCAAAAAAAATCTAACTTCTCTGTGCCATTATTTCCTCATAAGCAAAAAATATTTAATATCAGCCTACCTATCTCACAAGATGATTGGCGGCAGCAAATGAGTTGGTACTTTAAAACCTGCTTTGTAAATCATACGCACCGATGGTTGTATGTTATCATTACCATTAAGAGGGATAGTGAGTTTAAGAACAGACATTTCATTCTTTGTGTGGGGAGTCAAAAACAACAAACAATGATAGTTGAAGGGAATAAAATATTAAATACATTTCCTCCACAGGTTTCTCATTCTAAAAAGCACAACCGAATTCCAATACTTCTCACAGTAGTAACAAGCCATACAAAGGCACTGCCATCTGCAGGCCACAGGGATGGAATGCTTGCAACGGTTATCAAGAAAGAAGTTTCAAAGCATGAGCCACTCTTTTTTATCACACTTCTTAAAACCTCTCCAAAGGACTTAGCTTTTGAGCACTGGTAGATTGAAGCTCCATTTGCTGACGTTCTGAAATGGACCTGAGTAAAAAATTCTCATTTCTTCTCTAAACAGGACTGATGCTGAGAAATGTGAAGAAAACCACCTTAGCCTTATGTAAGTTCTACATTTTTCTCTTACCAAAGTAACCCCCAGGAATGTGGATTTTTTTTTTTTTTAACAGCCTTTGACGAAACAACACCTGAATGGCCTGAACAGACTTCTCTGAGTTTCCTTTCAATGAATTAAAGTAAATCTGCTCTCTCACACACAAAAAGTTTATGAACGGACTACAAACAGAACAGACTGTTTACATAAATAAGTTAATCTGTCAGTGCCTCCCTTTCTTTGAAAAGACCTAATTAGCTTTATTCAACAATTCATCAATTGGCAGCATCTGATCTAGCAAGGAAACAGGAGCTCCTAATGCCTTCTTTAAATGTGCAGTATTCACCAGCAAGCGACACTGAACAACATGCACCTAGAAAAATTCCTTCCACTGGGCCTTGAAATACGGTTTCTCCAGCACATTCTACAAGGAAAACTAGTTTCTATGTTTTAGGTTAAAAGATCATGTCAGAGGTTTCAAAGAGTACCTGGAGGGTGACAGATGAGCTAAAAGAAAGGCAAAGAAACAAGAATATAGGAAGAAACAGATGTTAAATAGCCAAGTGATCTCCAATACCCATAATGCAAAAGCTTGGGGTTTACTGGTTGGAAAAAGGCAACATGAAAGTTAGTTTTCATACCCAGACTGGCTCATACAAAAAACATTAAATCTAGAATTGTCAAAAACCAAAACTGCTCCATCTTCGTATGCAGAAATTGTCAGGTGGTTACCATACCACTGTGCTACAAGAAAACTGAAGAGGCACACCGGGTGCACTAGAGCTGACAGTTCCTGCAGTTCCCTGGGACTATCGCTTGCAAGTTAATAATAAGAACAGTTTACAACGAAAATGCCTTATAAATATCATCATCCCCGAAGATCCTGGGGCATTTCATGGAATCCGCTATGCCTCAGGGGAAAATTCTGTGCAGAGCGAAAGCCAGGACGACAATTAACCCCATAATCCTAGGGCAGCGTTTCCCAAAGCGTGGAACGCAGAATAACTTGAGGAGGAACAAGGACGCACTGTTTATTTTAATAGATAGGTATTTATTTTTTATGAGCATTAGAAAATGGCTTTCCATTTTGCGATTTACGTTTCCACCTTAAACAAATGTATTTAAGGAGAAAAAAAAGGAGTCAGCTTAAAGAAAAATATTAACATTTGGTAAATAAATAACAGTACAGAAGGTACACGGACAGAAAGGTGCAACGCGAGAGACTGAAATTTGGGAAACGCCGTCCTAAAAAAAGGCCCCGGCGGGTCCTCGGGAGCGGAGAGTGCCCTGGTCCAGGAGACAGAAGAGCCAGCAGGTTGGGGCGCTGGCTCTGTCGCTAGTTTCCGCGGTAACCTCGGGCACAGTTTCTTCCCCATCCTTGGGGCCCGGGGTCCGCATTATAAAGTGAGTGGGGGTATCACGCGACAAGGAGACAGACGCCTTGAAGATGCTGTCAAGGGGCCGAGAGGCGGCGGCGACGGGGGCCAGCGTTCGGTTCGCCGCACGGCGCTGCACGCCCGGTAGAACGCCCGGAGAGGCGAGCCGCCTCGGTCCGAGTTCGAATCCCGCCTGCGCCACCGACTCGCTGAGGACCCGCAGGCGAGCGACTTCACCATTTCGAGAAAGGGACGCGGGGTGTGCAGGCCTACCCTACAGACAAGCTTGGAGGACTATTGTCGGCGGTTCGCACACAGACAGGCGGCCGCAGTGCGGCGCCGCCCGGACCCGAGACCACCACGGCTGGCCGGGCCTGGGCTTGACGGGAGCCAGAGGCCGCGCCCCACACCGGGCATGCGCAGCTCCGCGCGCACCCGGAGGGGAGCCGAGGCCGCGACCGCGGCCGCGCGTCGAGCGGGCCCTCCCGCCTCAGCCTCCCCATCCGGCCCGAACCCCCTCAACCGCCTGCCGTGAGCCCCACCCTCGGCGGACGGCCACCGCTTCCCGGCACTCACCGCTACCAGCGCGGCGGGCTCCCGGCCTCTCCTTCGCCTCAGGCCCGCCCCTGCCGCCTCCACCTCAGCCCACCTGCCCGCCGTAGGACAAAGGCGCCACCAACCGACCGGCGCGGGCACGAGGCAATGGCGGCCGGGGCGGAGAGTGGGGGCAGAGGGCGCGCACGCAGCGGCAGGCGCGGCAATGTCGCAAGAGCGCGTGGGTTTACGGCAGGGCTGAGTTGGGCGTCCATCTCCTTAGCAATGAGGGCGGGGAAGTGGCTTCCCGGCGGCCGTTGAGAACGCTAGGGGTTGCCTAGTAACGGCATCCACGGCTAAGGATGGGGCCAGGCTTGGTCCCCCGACCCCAAAGTCTTCGCCTTTCTTC
Organism: Callorhinus ursinus; assembly: GCF_003265705.2. Taxonomy (NCBI): domain Eukaryota; kingdom Metazoa; phylum Chordata; class Mammalia; order Carnivora; family Otariidae; genus Callorhinus; species Callorhinus ursinus. Next base: position 1,479,031 of record NW_027397100.1, on the reverse strand, counting down.
TGATTTTCGGAGCGCCTTCCTTCCATTCTAACTGTGGAAATAGATCATTTAAATCCTAAAATACTTCGATTTAGTTTTTCATAAAACGCAAGAGAAAACAAAACACCTTTGGATGTGTGTTGGAGAATAGTATATATATTCCTGTAACCTCCGGATCCCAAGGAACAAAGAGAGCAGAGAGGTAGAAAAAACGCTTTATTTAAATCTACATTTAAATAGGGTGTGTACCCTATTAGTTTCGCTGACAAGGGGCAAGACGCTTCTGGTGATATAGTCACAGGTTCTTTTTGAGTTACTTTCTGGAATATTTATTCAATGTCAGAAATAAATTTCTCAGAATGTAACTGTTGACTATGAAGCATGCAAAATGCTGTATTGTTCATTTAATCTCTAGAATAATTTGTCAGAGAGAAGGGAATTTGCTCACACAAGTAAATACATTTTATTAATCCCAGCTATGGCTATATGAATCAGGTAGGCTTTTTTATTAGTTAGGAAATGCCTCAGACCCCACGGGGGTCTAGTTTTTCTCCTTTGAATAGTGCATGCCAAGAAAAAATGGTGGCTGTGGAATTGGAATGCTATGGGAAGTCAGATTTCTTTGACAATCACTTATTTGCTCCTTCACTCATTTGCTCACTGAATGTTTTCTTTTTTTAGTATACTTTTTAAAAATTTTTTTATTTCATTATGTTATGTTAGTCACCGATATTACATCATTAGTTTTTGATGTAGTGTTCCATGATTCATTGTTTGCATATAACACCCAGTGCTCCATTCATTGAATGTTTTTTATACACCTACTAGGTGGCCCTATGGTTTATCAGACAGCTACTTTCAAAGCACTGTCATGAGCAAATGCAGACCCATCTCTGCTATCTTGGAGATTACTTTCTAGTGGAGAGAGAGAATTAGGTGAATAATCACATTTGAGTATATAATTATACACAGGTAAATACTTGAAGGAAAGAAACAGAGACACACAGTATTGTCTAGTTTGTCTCACCTGTGGTGAGTGCAGGGTGTGCCTGATTCCTATGGACAGATATGCATGGTCTTCGGGTCCTTAATAATTCATAATTCATCATGGCACCTGGGAAAATGGAAGCTGGGTGGTTTTTCCCACCTTGGCTGAGAGCTCCCAGAGCCAGATAGGGACATCTCTGCCCAGGGATTTTTTTTTTTCTTTACTTTTCCCCAGGTTGTTCACTCATTCTAAGTGAGAAGTCTCAGGATTTTGTGGATTCACCTGCTTCCCTTGTATCCTTTCATGCATAGGTTAAGAACCACACTTGACTCAGTTCAGAATCTTCTCTTTCCTGCCGTTACCCCTTTTTGATGTTTATGCCATAAAATTGTATGCTTTTTCATTGTTTGGTTGAATTGATTGATTCTCTTATTTTTCTGTTATCTTTTAACTTATTATTATTATTTTTCTGGTTAGATATACAATGACAGAGATTTTGTGGCCCAACTTCATCTTCCTATCTTTTCCCACCCAGAAAGTTTCACATTATATCAGTTGTTATTCACACTCATCCATGAGATAGATGCTATATAATTTGAACTTCAATTCCTTAACATTTCAAACATGCATTAAAAGTACATAAAATAATATAATACATACCCTTCTACTCACTGCTAAGACTCTCTTCCCATTTCCTTCCTCTCCCTTCCCAGAGACAATCACTCTCCTGAAATACATTCCCACATATATTTTGTACTTTTATTATAAAGGTATATCTGTATCTCAATATCTCTCCAATTTGTATGCTATTTTTTAATGTATCTAGATATATATTTTATGTATCCTTTCCCAACTTGCTTTTATCTTTTTAACTCTGCTAGGTTTTCAAAATTTAACTGTGCTGAAACTTGTGACTACTTTTGTGGTCCCTGGACCAGCAAGCAGCATCAGTAACACCTGAGAACTTGTTAGAAATGCAGCATTTCAGCCCTACCTATGCAAGACTCATTGAATCAGAAACTCCAAGGGTAGGATCCAGCCATTTGTCCTTTCCCAAGCCCTCCTTGGTGATTCTGATGCATCCTAAATTCTGAGAACCACTGCTCTAATGTATTCATTTTATTTGCTGTATAGTATTTTATTGCATGAATCGGCCACAGTTTGTGTATCTGTACTAAGGAATAGTTAGATTTTCTTTCTACTACAAAGTGTGCTGCACTGAACATATTAGTACATATCTCCTTGGGTGCACATCTAGGATACACACTTAAGAGTAGATTTGCTGACTTTGTAGTATATATCACATCTTGAACTTTAGGAGGTTTAGCCAGACTTCTCTCCAAGGAAGTATGTGTGATGTATTGATGTATACTCCTGCCTGCAATATATAAGTACCATTTCTAGATACCCTTATCAACTTTGGATATTTTCAGACTTTATTCATTTACTTATTTTTTGCTTATGACTATAGGTATGCAATGATACCTTTGTTGTTTTAGTTTAAATTCTCCTGAATTTAGGGATATTGAGCATCTTTTCTTACAAGCTATTCAAGTTTCTTCCTTTATGAACTGCCTGTTTATATTTCTTTTTTTCTTAAAGATTTTATTTATTTATTTGAGAGAGAGAGAGAGAGAAACAGCATGAGAGGGCGCCTGGGTGGCTCAGTTGGTTGAGCGACTGCCTTCGGCTCAGGTCATGATCCTGGAGTCCCGGGATCGAGTCCCACATCGGGTTCCCTGCTCAGCGGGGAGTCTGCTTCTCCCTCCGACCCTCTTCCCTCTCGTGCTGTCTATCTCTCATTCTCTCTCTCACAAATAAATAAATAAATAAAATATTAAAAAAAAAAAAGAAACAGCATGAGAGGGGAGAAGGTCAGAGGGAGAAGCAGGCTCCCCACTGAGCCGGGAGCCTGATGTGGGACTCGATCCCAGGACTCCGGGATCATGACCTGAGCCGAAGGCCGTCTCTTAACCAACTGAGCCACCCAGGCGCCCTGCCTGTTTATATTTCTAGACCACTTTTCCATTGAGGTATTTTTTTGTTTTTCTTATTGATCCATAGGGGTTGTTTACATATTCTGGATACTGATCTCATGTTAGGGTTAGGTCTTCTCGCTGCAGTTTATCGTTTTGTTAATGGTGTCTTGTCATTCACAAGTTTTACAGTTTAATGTAGTCAAATGTTTCAACCTTCCCTTTTATGATTTGTGGTGTTCTGTGTCTTGTTTAAGAATTCCTTCCCTTGGGGCACCTGGGTGGCTCAGTCAGTTAAGCATCTGTTTTGGACTCAGGTCATGAACCTGTTTCTCCCTCTCCCCTCTGCCTGCCACTCCCCTTGCTTGTACGCACTCCCTCTGCCAAATAAATAAATACAATCTTAAAAAAAAAAGAATTCCTTCCCTTTCCTAATGTCACATAAATAGTCTTCTTCATAAATACTGTTATTATGTTGATTTTACAGGCAAGCCAGTCGATGCACAGAGAGCTTATATAGCTTGCCTAAGGTCCCAGAGCAGTGGAGGTGAACAACTTGTGCTCTTGACCTCCCAGCTGCACTGCACTCCATGGTTTAGGAACTTCTTGCCATCTTGCTCTGCTAGTTGTCTCACGAGAACACTTCTCAGCCTTTTCTGTAGATGCAGAGGGTGTGCAGAGCTGTCGGTTAAGGCAATTCTCATTCACTACATAATGAAGCACTGTGGCTCTAGACGTCAAGATCTCTAAAAATATTTTTTTAAATGTTCAGATAATTTCAGATTTACAGAAAGGTTGCAAAAAATAGTACAAAGAGTTCTTGAATGTCCTTTCCCCAGATTCTCCAAATATTGAACGTTTTACCTTGTTTGCTCTCTAACTGTCTGTTTCTCTTCCTCTCTGTTATCTCTGTGTCATCTAATCCACAGGCCTAATTTGAATTTCACCAGTTGTTCCACTAATGTTCTTGAGAGTGAAAGAAACAATTTGTTTTCTGGTCCTGGACCCAGTTTAGGGTTACATGTTGCTTTTGTTTTCATCTCTTGGGTTTCCTTTGATCTGTGACAGTTCTTCAGTCTGTCTTTGTCCTTCATGAACTTGACATTTCTGAAGAGTACAGGCCACTTATTTTATAGAACGGCCCTCACTGGGGCTTGTCTGATGTTTCTCCATTGTTAGATCCAGGTTCTACATTTTTGGCAGGAGGACACAGAAGTGATGCTGTGTCCTTCTCAGCCAGCGATTTTCTTTTGATTAGAACCCTCTGCAATACTATGTGCATATGCATTTTCTAGGCAAAGTGACTAATATCTCTTCTTTCCAATTCCCATGACCTAACAGAGGCCAAGAAATTCATTTCTCCATGCTAGTCTTGGAGGGATTCCTTGCCAATAGGAGGCAGGGGAGGAGACAGGCATTGAGAGTGGGAGTGACTGCCAGCCTGCCTGGGACCTGCCTGTGCAGCCCTGGGCATCTTTCTGGTGTGCCATGAACACAGACCTCCGACGCTCCAGCTTTCTTGGCTCAAACCTTTTGAGAGAATTTACCATTTATGAAGTCTCGGCAGATTAGAACATAGGCTGTAGAATCAGACCGGCCTACATTCACAACTCTACTCTACCACTTCCTAGCTGGCAGACTTGGGCCTGTTCTTTAATCCTCCATGACTCCTCTTCTTCATCTATAAAATGGGAATGAGAATAGTATGTGCCTCATAAGGTCAATATGAAGTAAGTTAAATGAGGTAGTACGTATCACGCCTAAAGCTATTAGAATCATGCCTGGCTCATCATGCAGGCTCAATGGCTCATAGATGTCTTATGACACCATGGTTTATGTCCTTCTGTAGATTTGTTTATGCTCACAATCTGTTAGACATCTCCTAGAAGACAGAGGCCCTTGGGTTTTCATGGGGTACTCTGTTCACAAGTGGAATAAATAGAATAAATGTCCCTGGGAGTTGGTCAATGAATCCTTGTTCCCCAGGACATTGGGGTGGGGGTAGAAGGGACCTTATTGTGATATTAAGTTCCTTGTGAACTCCAACTGAATTAATAGCTCCTCAGAGTAAGATTCTGCCAACAAAGTGGATCGGAATGGAACAGCCCCCACTTGGCAAGGTCTGTTGTATGTTGAAAGGAGTGGCTCAGGGAACTGCAGAATAGCCACCCTAAGATCCCTCCCCGCCATCAGGGAGACCAGCCTCTATGACATGCCCATCAGTGTCAGTATAGCTCTGCATAACTGTGGGAGTCAGAGTAATGACCTCCTAAAGATATCCATATCCTAATCTCTGGAACCTGTGAATATATCACCTTACATGGCAATGGAGGCTTTGCAAATGTCATTAGGTTAAGGATCTCGAGATGGGAAGATAATCCTGGATTGTCCAGGTGGGCCCAATATAATGTAATCACAAGGATCCTTATAAGAGTGGGGGTGGGAGGGTCAGAGTCAGAGAAGGAGATGTGATGATAGAAGTGGAGGTTGGGGGGAGGGTGGGGAAGTGGGGAGGAGAGGGAGAGGGAGATAGTGGAAGATGTTACTACCCTGCTGGCTTTGACAGTGGAGGATGGGGCGGTGAGCCAAGGAACACGGGAGGCCCCTAGATGCTGGAAAAAGCAGGAAAGCAGATTCCCTCCAGAGCCTCTAGAAGGAACACAGATTTGTTGACTCATTTTTAACTTTTGACTTTCCACCCTCCAGAAAACTTAATAAATACATATTTTCCTTTTCTAATGTTACCATGGTTTACTTTTCCCCTTTTAATAATTGATTATTTAATCCAATTAATATTGATTTTGATGTATGATGTCAAAGGTAGGTACAATTAGATTCTCTCTTCCTCTAAGCCATTTCAACACCAAATAACACCCCAAACCATTTTTGTATCTCTTCTTTATATATAATATTCTTTTTTATAGGAGGATTAAATTTAGGGCTTTTCATTAATTCTGTACCATTTCCTATTTTTTAAAAGTTTGTTTACTTTTTTGGAAAATAAAAACCCAATGTGGGGCTTGAACTCATGACCCTCAGGTCAAGAGTTACACACTCCTCTGACTGAGCCAGCTAGGTGCCCTACTCTTTATTGATTCTATAATATTTCTTTCCTCTTGGGGCAATTCACATTGTTTTAATTATTACTCTAGATGGCACATATTTAGTTGTTTTATTTCCAGAGCCATGTGAAACATACTTGTGAAAATGTTTAAAGAGAATTATCTTTGATGCAGGTAAGTAAATCTTGTTTGTGCTACTCAGATCACCAAGGCAATCTGATCAATGCCTCCCTTCACTTTAAATTCTCAAAGGATCCATCTCCAAATTTGCCTACATATGTTGGAGTATAGAAATAGAATATAAGGGCGCCTGGGTGGCTCAGTTGGTTAAGCGACTGCCTTCGGCTCAGGTCATGATCCTGGAGTCCCGGAATCAAGTCCCGCATCAGGCTCCCTGCTCAGCAGGGAGTCTGCTTCTCTTCGGACCCTCCCCCCCTCATGCTCTCTCTCTCTCTAATTCTCTCTCTCAAATAAATAAATAAAATCTTAAAAAAAAGAAATAGAATATAAGTATAATAATCATAAAAATGTTTAAGGATAATGTCAGAGAGCAGGACAGGTGAGCCAAGTCCTGGGTCACTGTTTCTGGTGATTCTGATTCCTCAAGTCTAGGGTAGAACTTGAGAATTTTTTTTTTTTTTAAACTCTCCTCCCAGGTTGACAAACCGCTGTGCTTGGTGATTACAGAGATAACATACCTAAAAGCCATTTACCATGTTTCAGGGTCTCTCACAAATTTCTCAAACTGAGAATGTTAAATCTCTCGTATGAGGGTTGGAACTGGATAACTGGCCAAGGCAGTAGAGACAGAATCTGAAGGATGAATGTTCCAGATTCAAAACTTAGTGATATGAAGCAAGCATTTTACTCTTCATGGTTTCTGGGAACTAGGAATTCAGGAAGGGCTTGATTGGGCAGGTCTGGCTCTGGGTTGGGCAGACAGTGGAACAGCAAGGGGGCTGGAACAGCTGGAGGCCGGCTGGACAGCTTTTTGTCCTCACATGGCCTCCTTGCATGGGCTAGTCTGGGCTTCCTCACAGCATGGTGGCTTCAGAGCAGTTGAGCTGCTTACATGGAGCTCAGTGCCCTGGGGGAGCGGAGAGCGGCTGAAAGAACCAGGCAGGAGCTTTATTGCCCTCTCTGACATAGCCACAGGAGTCATATGCCTCCTAAGCCTGACCAGATTCAAGGCCCTCTCTCAACAGGAGGAATGGCAAGGGCTTGCTGTGAGCAGAGACTGTGGATGGGAGACACAGCTGTGGCCACCTTTGGGGAATAGAGTCGGCCACAGAGTTCTCCCTTATCCCCATATCCAGTGCACCAGATCCTTCCCCCTAATGTTTCTCAAACTGGTCCTCCCTGACCACCACCTAGTCCAAGCTATCAGCACCTCTAGCTTGCGCTGCTTTGCTTGTCTCCAAACTAGGCTCCTTGCTTTCACCTTTTCTTCTCCCCTGTTCTTTCTCTTCTATAGAATGATGTTTTTATATAACAGCTCTGATTGTCACTCCCCACGGTCCTTGGGATAATGATAAAGTTGCCTTCAAGGCCCTGTGAGATCTGGATCTTTGCCATCCAGACTTAACATTTTGCCACTGTCCCCCTTGCTTTCCAACTTGCAGCCCCATTGGTATCATTTCGGGCCCTACATTCACCACATTCTTTCCGCCTCAGGGCCTTTATACCTCCTGTTCCCTCTGCTTAAGTACTTTCCTAACCCTTTTCCTACATCTCCATCCTCCCTCCTCCTTTCTCTGCCACATCTTTAGTTAATTCCTATTCATCCTTAAGGTTGTGAAAGTTAGTAAAGGGAAACCTCACTTAGAGTGGAGTCGGGAAGCCCTGAAGGGGAAGTTCTCACCCACAAACTTTCCAGTGCATCTTGTTTCACATTCCTAGGCAGGAAGAAGTTCACTTGACTACCCAGCAGGAGGAAGGAAGACTTTTTCCTTGCCCAGCAACAGCCCAGCCCCTGAGAAACTGCCACAACTCAGTCAGTAAGGAGCCATCACCACCCTGAGCTCCTGCTTTCCTCCAAGGGACTTTTGTTCAGAGCAGCCCCTTCCAACTTCCTCCTTTTTCTCCATAGAGTAATGTTCCTCTGCTTTGTGCTCCAGACTTGCCACAGCAAGTTTGCCATAGCCTGCATGTCTCAGATCGCAATTTTTCCGCAATTCCCAAATAAACTCATTTTGCTGGTAAAATACCCGGGTATTTTATATTTAAGGTCAAACAAGATGTTCTTTTAAATCTGACTCCCCATCCCCACTCAGAACAGAAAGATAGTGTAGCCTGGTAGCTAGGAGCACAGACCATGGATTCAGACTACTTGAGTACAAATTCTGGCTCCGGTATTTACTCACAGTGTGACTTCGGGCATGTCACCTAACTTCTCTGTGTCTCGGTTTTCTCTTCTGTAAAACAGGAAGGGCAATAGGATCTCTCTGAAAGGATTATTGTGAATGTTGCTGAGTTATCATCTATAAAACACTTAGTGCCTGGTGTGTGCAGCACAGTAAGCATTAGCTAGCTGGTAGTGGTTTGTCAGCCTGGTGCATGCTCTTGTAGGACCATACTCCCCCGTCCTGAAATTACTCTTCCAATCAGAGGCCATTTAATGGGATGTGAGGGGAATCTTGGGGGTACCTCCTAATCTGTGGCTTTGGACCCATAGCTGAGGATAAAGGGGTGCAAAATATTTTCTTAAGCAGGAGGCTTTAACTCGGGGTTCATGAACTTGGATGGGAAAAACCGACTTCCTTACTCTGATTTACCACTAACTGAGATTAAGCATTTCTTTCCATTATGATCATAAGCAACAGTGGTATTAACAGAGCCTGCTACATTGTCTCCAGTAGAAATCACAGATATTTCATATCACATTACAGTTATTGCAGATGTCTTGAATTATCATTTGCACTCATCGTTACTTTGAAATGATGGAAATCTTAGACTTGCCACTAGATCTTATTATGTAATCCATTAATGAAGAAGCACATACAGTGCTACAGCACACATTTTTCTTTTTACCATTTTGATGACTGTATTTCAATGTAACTGGTTTTCTTTGTACCTCTATCATATTTTATGCATTCACAAATGTTTTTCTAAGAAGGGTCCAAAGGCTTCTATGTATGGTCAGAGGACTTCGAAACACACACAAACACAGACACACACACACACACACACACACACACACACACAAGAATCCTGCTCTAAAGAAAGTAGTTAATGCCTGGGATGAGAGGCTCTCCTTAGGGCAAACTAAAAGGTGAATGCTTTCTTTGAGTCAGTCACTCTCCGAGGACTTTATATATACATCCTTTTTTTTCCCTTAAGATTTTATTTATTTATTTGAGAGAGAGGGAGAGTGAGAGGGAGAAGCAGACTCCCCGCTGAGCAGAGAGCCCGATGTGGGGCTTGATCCCAGGACTCTGGGATCATGACCTGAGCTGAAGGCAGACGCTTAACCGACTGAGCCACCCAGGCGCCCTATATATACATCTTTATTTAATCCTCCCAGCACCCTAAGAGGTAGGAATTATTACTGTCCCCAGTATGTAGGCAAGAAAATTGAAGCTCAGAGAGGTTGGGTAATTACCCAAGGTCACAGGGCAGTATTCTAGTGGTAGAGTTCATGCTTTTATTTATTTTTTTAAGATTCTTTTTTTGAAAGATTTAATTTATTGAGAGAGAGAGAGTGGTAGAGAGAGAGCATGAGAGGGGGGAGGGTCAGAGGGAGAAGCAGACTCTCCACTGAGCAGGGAGCCTGATGCGGGACTCGATCCTGGGATTCCAGAATCATGACCTGAGCCGAAGGCAGTAGCTTAACCAACTGAGCCACACAGGCGCCCTAGAATTTGTGCTTTTAATGCCAACATCTTGCTTTCCATATAAATCTGGTCGTTCCACTATCCTGCAAAGTAATTATCCCATTCCTCCATTTTGCAGACGTGGAAACTAAGTCTCAAAGAGGATACATTATTTTCCCTCACAGTTAAGCAACGTAGTCAGGATTCAAACCCACATCTGTCAGGCTCCAGAGCCCCCGTGTCCCACTGTGCCCTGCAGAGTTAACTAAAGGTGCCGTGGAAATGTTGCCTGGGCAAGTTGACTGTTTATCAGATATATGTCTCAGGTGGACCTTTCCATGTCATCCGTCAGGATTAGATGGTTTGGAAAGAAATGACTGCTTTTACTGATCTTGCTGTGGGGTTACAGAGCAGTGTGGGGCACATCATCGTGGATATGAAATACACATTGTCATTTGGAAAACTCCATTAGCCACTATTGTCTAGACAGAGAGTTAAAGGGGGAAGCAGGAGATGTAAGAATACATGAGTAGGAAGTTCTGTATCGGGCTCACACTAAAGCAGAAAGAACCATTATTTTGAAACCATTAAAGATGAAGTTGGTAAGGATCAGTGTGGTCTTGTGACCTGTAAATCTAATGAAATTAAAATGAGGTAATGGTATGTTTTATAACTATTGAGGGTCTGAGAAGCTGGAAATTATCTCAGCGTGAATACTATAAGGGAACAGGGAACAATGGAAGCCATCTAGAAAAGGATCTTTATTCAGCTTTATTTATAGCAGGTATTCATCTTCTCTTTCAACACTGGGACCACAAAGGAGCTTGTTTCACCTTGCTGGATGTATGAAAATACAACCGTTGTCACAGTCCCTGTGCTTCCTGCCATAGAACCCAGCATGTTCAAAGGAGGGAAAGTTGGAGGGTGCTATGAAGTGGTGCCGACTAGTTGGCGCTGGGAGACGGGGCAGGAGGCAAGGGAGGAGAAGAGGGGAGAAGAAAAGAACTTAAGAGATTCTTCTCATCGTTGCCCAACTCCAATTCTCTAGACCTGAGCTGTGTGACTAACTGTGTGTGACTATTTACATGTATTAAGAGTAAATGAAATAAAAAACCCACTTCCTTGGTTGCACTGGCCATATTCCAAGTGCTTAATTGGCCCATGTAGTTTAGCTAGTGGTCCTCACATTGGATGCAGATATAGAGTGTTTCCATCAGCGCAGAAATTTCTGTTGGACAGCATTGGTAAATACCCATTTCCTCCTGTACGTCTAGGGATATTCAAAGTCCAGGACAAGTGGAACCTGATGACTGTTAACATCCCTGGCCCACGGGAAGACAGAGGATTAGGGTCTTCTGAAATGGCACAGGAGTCCCACGTTCCTGTGAGCTACTTGTACTCTCTAGGATGCAGTTTTCTTATATTTCTAATATTAATGATTAATATCATTTTCTACTGGATAATATGAGGAAATGACATAATTAATTTAATACTTATAGTAACCATGTGAGCTATTAGGCCCATTTTACAGAGGAGGAACGAGAGATTAAGAATGTACTCAAGGGGGCGCCTGGGTGGCTCAGTTGGTTAAGCGGCTGCCTTCAGCTCAGGTCATGATCCTGGAGTCCCGGGATCGAGTCCCACATCGGGCTCCCTGCTCAGCAGGGAGTCTGCTTCTCCCTCTGACCCTCTCCCCTCTCATGCTCTCTCTCTATCTCATTCTCTCTCTCAAATAAATAAATAAAATCTTAAAAAAAAAAAAAGAATGTACTCAAGGCCGCAATTGGAGCAGAACCAGGCTTTGGACCCAAACCTCTGACTTCAGAGGCCACATTCTTATCCATCAAGCTATACCACCTCTGCTGCTAGTTCCTCATCGGCAAACCAAGGGGGCTTAGTGGAAGTCTCACAGAAACAGAAACTGAGACAAGGATTTGAGTGCAAGTAGTTAATTTGGAAGGTGACCCTATGAAGCACCAGTGGAGAAGTGAAACAGCGAGGGAAGGAAGCCATTGCAGGGTGGATTCATATGCTGGTTACATCGTGGACAACTGAGGCTTCCTCTTGATGAGGGAGGTAGTGTAGAACACACACCTCTGAGTTATCCTCCCTAAGAGAGGAGGGAACTGGGGTATTCACTTACCAGCTCTTTGTCTGTCATTGGTAGAAGAATGCTCCAGGGACATTCCCCCAGGCACTTCTGTCCTGCACCCCCTCAAGGGCTAAATATGCTCTTGTGGCCATAAAAGGCCCTTCAGAAGAAGGCCACAGGTGCTTGAAGTGAATATAGAGGGTGTAAAAGTGGGGTACCAGCAAGGTGCTCTTTCTGTTCTAAGAAACTAATGGCTAGTGGTGCTTGGTATTAGGTATTTTACATCATGAAATCTGAAACTATAAAGATTAGCAGTCTTCTAGAGCATGGGTATGGGGAGAACCTGGAGGTATGATTAGACATCTGAGCTGATTTTCAAGATGGGTGACATAGTAAAAGGTTAATATTGAAACCATACAAAGAGCACTTCATTAGGGTTGGGACTTGTCTGGTTCAATACTATAGCCCTATATGTGACATATAGTGAAATGCTTGATGAATATTTGCCGAATGAATACATGGATGAATGAAATTGATAGGAAAAAGACATTTGGTAAAACAATGGGCAAAAGATATATATAGTTCGTTCATGGGTGTGAAGGATGGGGTAGCTGGGTGATAGACATTGGGGAGGGTATGTGCTATGGTGAGCCCTGTGAATTGTGCAAGACTGTTGAATCACAGATCTGTACCTCTGAAACAAATAATATGATATATGTTAAAAAAAAAAAAAAGAAGAAGAAGAAGACAGCAGGAGGGGAAGAATGAAGGGGGGGATATCGGAGGGGGAGACGAACCATGAGAGACGATGGACTCTGAAAAACAAACTGAGGGTTCTAGAGGGGAGGGGGGTGGGAGGATGGGTTAGCCTGGTGATGGGTATTGAGGAGGGCACGTTCTGCGTGGAGCACTGGGTGTTATACACAAACAATGGATCATGGAACACTACATCAAAGACTAATGATGTAATGTATGATGATGAACATAACAATAAAAAATTAAGAAATTTTTTTTAAAATTCTATATAGTTAGTTCATGAAAGAGGAAATCCAAATGGTTAATAAACATTTGAGAGGATGCTCAATTACTTGGGACATAATTGGGAAAATATAAATTAAAGCAATGAGCTCTCTCTCTTCACCTATTAACTGTCAGATATCAAAATGGATGATAACATCTCATGATAGAATGCAAAGTAAAGATCCCTTCATACATGTGAATTTCCCAAGTGTTTTGTAAATACTGTTCCCATTTACAATATACAGACCTACAAATTCCACTTCTAGAAATCTACTCCATAGGAATAGAAGCACAAATGCCTGAGTATATGGGTACAAGTACGTGTTGTCACAGCACGTTGTGCAGTGGTAAAACCTGGATGTAGCCTGAATGTATATCAACAGAAGAACCATTGAATCAGTTGTGACAAGCCCACATCATGGAATATTATGCAGTTACTGAAAAAGGAATGTGTCAGATCTGTGTTTGCTAACCTGGAATGATTTCCACAATAGAGTTAAATAAGAAAAGGGCAGAAAAATGGCAAAGATTCCTTTTCTTATGAAATGAACAAACATATTCTTTTTTTAAAAAGATTTTATTTATTTGAGAGAGAGAGATAGCACGAGTGGGGGGAGGGGTAGAGGGAGGGGAGAAGCAGACTCCCTGCTGAGCAGGGAGCCCTGGCAAGACACAGGGCTCAATCCCAGGACCCTGGGATCATGACCTGAGCCGAAGGCAGACGTTTAATAACTGAGACACCCAGGTGTCCCTGAACAAACATATTCTTAAATATGTAGAAGGATCCTGACCAAGCTGTGATTGGGAGGGGAGTGTAAACAGGAAGGAAAAAAATGAATATTTACAGGAGTGGAAATAATACATATGATCTAATGTTACAGCAAAACATAAAACAGGAAATCTATCTAGGATATCCTCAGGAAAGAAAAATCTGAAAGTACACACGGGTAAGGTCAACAAGGGGACACATACACATAAAACATTGATTTAATTTTGGGATGGGACCATGGCTAAATTTTTGGTCTGTTTTAATTGAAGTATCTGTTTCATACATATATCTTGAGTGGGAAAGGTTTGATTATTCACTGGGCTTTGGCTATATGCAAAGATGCAGAACTGCATCTTTGGGTCCTGACACCCAAATTTTCTTTTCTTTTTCCCCATCAATCCACTGAGAGGAGATTGCCCTGAGGTTTCTTCAGGATTTGGCATTCTTAAGGCACTCAGACTTTTGACTTTTGAGGATATTCCCCTATACTACTGGGCCAAGAGAGTACCTGCTTTCTTTAGTTCTGGGGCCTTGCCATGTGCCCAAAATCAGGAGGAGGAGGGGAAAGGAGGGAAAGGCCATCCTGTGCAGAGAACTATAACTAGTGGTAATGTGATGGAACATTGCAGTACAAACGGATTGCTTTGGCCTTTTAGCATATGAGTATCCCTCCTACTTGATGGGAATGGTGGGGGGGGGCAGGACCCACCAGGGGCGAGGAAGGCACAGATAGTTCTTCCTACCCCCTGGCAGCCAGAATATGGGGTGTGAGCCAAGCATGGTCACTCTGAGGTCCCTTCCCAAGATGTTGAACCTGGAGGGAATGATGCTCAAGTTCAGGGTCACCTACTGATTGTATTAGTCATCTTTTGCTGTGTAAGAAATTACCCTAAAACTTAGTGACTTGAAATAACAAAACATTTATGAGCTCACAAGACTGCAGTCAAGGTGTTAGTTGGGCTTCACTTAGCTGAGTCTTGACTGGAGCTGGAGGGTCCATTCCTCTTACATGGCCGATGGCCAGAAGCTTCAGATCCTCACCAGGTGGGCTTCTCTATAGACTGCCTAAGTGTTCTCCTGACAGGACAGATGGCTTCCCCAGTGGGCTTGACAAGAGAAGGAAGAAGGGGGGTAGGGGAAGGGAAGCAAGAAAGGGGGAAGGCGAGGGAGAGAGAGAATATTCTACAGAGCACATAGGCCTGAAATCTCAGTTTTATGACCTGATCTTGGAAGTGACATGCCATCACTTCTCCTGGATTCTATTGGTTACATAGACCAACACTGGCACAGTGAGTGGGGAGAGGGGGACCACAGGAAGGTATAAAGACCAGGAGGTGGGGTCACTAGGGGACATCCTAGGGGTTGGCTAACACAGAGCTGGTTTGTAAGACCTGTTCTGTAGCAGAGTCTTGACTATGTCCTGCCTCCTGTGGTTGCTGCTGGAGTTGGGTCCATCAGCCTTCCTATCAGTTCTATGAGCCACCTGACAACCTCCAACAATGTTCTCTTCTTAAGTTCACCAGCTCTGTCTTCTCTTGCTTGCAATGATGACCCTGACTAGAACAGGTGCGGTGAGAGAGGACAGCAGTGGGGAAGGTGGATTGCAGCAGAGGAACTCACTTTAGATAAGGTTATCAGAGAAGGCCTCACTGAGGAGGTGCCATTTGCCCAGAGACCTGAATGATGAGGAAGAGTCAGCAGAGGAAGAGTGGGAGGAGGGGCCTCTCAGGCAGAGGGAGCAGCACAAAGGCTCTGAGGTGGGAACTGAGAGACCTGGATGACTGGGGTATAGCCAGCAAGCAGGTGAATGGAAGGAGCAGTCAGCAGAAGCCAGATCATGCAAAATCTTGAGGCCATGGTAAAGAATTTGGATCCCCTCCCCCAACCAAAGCCATCTCATTTTCTAGACAACAGAGCCTGAGAAGGCTGAGGACCAGACCTGAGGTCTAAGAATAGGGATCAGGCAAGTCAGTAAGTGGCTTTGATCAGATCGTGATAAAGAATGTCTATACTTTGTTAACTCACCCATCTGTTTTGTTGGCTCTTGGGTTTTCTTAATTTATGGTTGGGTTCTTTTCTGAGTTTCTTAGTTCCCTTTGGTAAATCCCAGCCCAAATATGCTGAGCTGAAAGGAGAGATTTTTATTTACAGTTGGGCCTGGGAATCCTAGCTAGAGAGCCTGGTCATCTGGTGGAGTTGAGCAACTCCCCAGACAGTGTGAGAATAAGCAAGTAGATCCTGATGGATCCCTACAGTCTCATTACTTTATAGTCCCACATTCACTCAACAAACACTTGCTCAGCATCCAGCATATGCCTGGGCTCTGTGTGGGCATCGGGCTACAAAGATCTTCCTCTCCAAGAATCAAATTAGGTATGAAGGATGGCCCAGTCCAAAGGTTATTGAGTGGGAACTCCTCGTTACTTGGAAATTGGTACTATGTCCCACAGCCAAAGCAAACAGGGCCTGTGTACCCTGCATTCTAAATGGTGCCAGATGCATTGCCTGCAAGGTTTACTAAAGGGGGCAGGACTGGCCTTACATCCCCTAGCTAAAAGCTCACTTTCCTCTTCCTTGCCCAATAATAATACCGGCAAGGGAGGAGTTCTTTGGTTTTATTGAGAAGTATAGTGTTTACGGTGAAAGATAGTTCTCTTCTCTCCCCTCTTCAACTGGGAGTCCCTTCTGGAGATCGAGGGGTGACTACAAGAAGGGGGTACCAGGATGCTGTTCCCCAATGGGGGTCTACTTGGCAGTGGACTTGCTGATGTCCCCCTGTGCCTATCTGAGCAGGGGAAAGGAGAGGTGGAGAGAGGAGTCACTGTGGAGTAGCTGACCAGGATGTGTGAGTTTTTTGGAGTCAAGTCGACCCTGCGGTAGTTAGCTAAGCTCTTTGGCAACCCCACCCAACTGGGCTGATTGCTGAGCAACAGGGTCCCACCAGAGGCAGAAGCCTAGGTGGTGGGACAAGGTAGGGAAGCTCAAGCCTGAGCTGGATGGCCACTGCCAGAAAACTGTGCAGTGGAGAAGCCCACAAGAAATATACTCATGTGGCCCATGAGAAACCATTTATGAGCACCTTCCACTCCAGGTTAGCCAGGGAAGCAGGGTCAACCAACAGGGAGGGGGCTATTGCAGAGCTATTCCCATTCCCTCCTCCCAATTTCAGTAAGGGGGAGGGGGCTGGGGCATGTTTCCCAACGAGGCTATGCCCCCTCTCCCCCACCTTTTATTTAAGCAGGCTGGATCCTGGCTCAATTCAACCCTTGGATGAATAAGGGGGAAGACAAAATGAGATTTAAATGGAGTTTGAGAATAAAGCTTTCAAGAATGGAGGTTTAACAACAGAAAGTGATCCAAAAGTAATGCAATCTGCCCAAGATGTCATTAAGGGATGGAAAAGGGAAATTCAACACAGCATGGCTGAAAGTAGAGATTAGGGGGAAAAGCTTCATTATTATGCCCCATCAAGTTGAGTCGCCTCAGTACAGTGGTTCCATGAGTAAACAGAATAATTGAAATACAGTGTGGTGGGGCTGGAGGCTTGCTTAGGTAAGCAGCCTTAGGATTCTGAGAGGGCACAGGGAGGTAGGTGTAGGTGTGCACATTCCAGGTGGCTGTTCCAGAAGGGTTTCCAGAGAAGGGGCACCTGAGTTGAAAGATGAGAAGGTGTTGATCTGAAGAAAGGAGAGCAAAGAAGGGCTTTCTGGCAGAGGTCACAGCGCAGCCTGGAGCAGAAAGTTGAAGGCAGGAGGACAGAGATGCAGCTCAGTGAACCCATGAGCTTAAGGAGCAAGGGCTCTGGGGAGTTGCTTCAAATCTAAGAGCAACAGCTACTGGGTATTTACCCCAAAGACACAAATGTACAAATGTAGGGATCCGAAGGGGTATGTGCACCCCGATGTTTATAGCAGCAATGTCCACAATAGCCAAACTATGGAAAGAGCCAAGATGTCCATCGACAGATGAATGGATAAAGAAGATGTGGTATATATATATACAATGGAATATCACGCAGCCATCAAAAGGAATGAAATCTTGCCATTTGCAATGACGTGGGTGGAACTGGAGGGTATTATGCTGAGCAAAATAAGTCAATCAGAGAAAGACATGTATCATATAACCTCACTGATATGAGGAATTCCTAATCTCAGGAAACAAACTGAGGGTTGCTGGAGTGGTGGG